>NC_035441.2:84042438-84217438 GCF_002127325.2 Helianthus annuus
CTACTATGAGCTGACCAACGTTAACACATCTCTTAGAAGATGCCGCCAAGACGTCAAACACGCATGCCTACCAACGAGGCAGAACTTCAGCAGGTCGTCGCTGCCGCCATCGCGCAATACGCCGCCTCTCAAGGAGGAGCTAGTGGAAGTAATTCTGGCAATACCGGCAACGACAATCCGCCTCATGGTAATACTAAGTTATTAAGGCATATCATGATACATTGGATATCTATAGCAAGTTTGCTAATGCCATTCATATATTGTAATGTATGTGTAGAGTGCACCTACAAGCAGTTCTTAGACTGCAAACCTGTAAACTTTGATGGCACCGGAGGTGCTGTTGCTTTTGTTTGTTCGGCAGAAAAGACAGAATCAGTTCTCCGCATGAGTAAATGCGCTCCAGATCAGCAGGTTACCTACATCTCTGGGCTATTCTTGGACGGAGCCCTGTCATGGTGGAATTTACAAGTCCAAACACTTGGTTAAGCCGCAGCCTATGCATTGACGTGGAATGAGCTGAAGGAGCTCATGCGCAAAAAGTATTGCTCTCGCGCTGAGATCCAGAGGTTGGAAACTGAGTTTTTTGCATTTAAAGATGGAAGGTCCGAAAATTGCGGAATATGTTCAGAGGTTTCACGACCTATCACAGATGGTACCTTATATGGTCACGCCAGAATTCAAGCGGATTGAGCGCTTCATTTGGGGTTTAGCTCCTCAAATCATTAGTATGGTGACCACCTCAAAACCGGCAACAATCACCGAGGCGATCGATCTAAGCGTAGCTCTCACTGAGGAGGCCATCCGCCTAAACAAGTTTTCTGATGTTGAGCAAAAGAAGAAGGAGACTCATGTAGAGTCGTCCGGGAATAACAAAAGAAAATTCTCGAATTTCAAACAAGGCACAAGCAGTGATGGCAGGAAAGGAGAACCAAGCGAACCGGTTCAAGTTATGACTGGTACTAGAAGGAGAGGAAAGGGATATATGGGTACTCATCCCAAGTGAAACTCCTGCCAGCGTCATCATTTTGGCCGATGCGGGCCAAAAGTATGTGAAGCTTGTGGAAGACTAGGCCACTTGAAGGATTCTTGCTGGGCTAGTACTGGCCGGGGAGGCCAAGGAGGATTTGGAAATAGAAACAATAATCGTGGTGGTATTGGGAATCGCCTACCGGGGAACAATGGAGGAAACGGGAATCGAGGCAGCAATGCGAATCAAGCTGGTAATGTGAATCGTAGCCAAAAACAATCAAGCTGGGAATGGAGCAGGAAATGCTCAAAGAATGGGTTGTTTTAACTGTGGTGGCATTGAGCATTTTAAGAGGAACTGCCCGGAATTGAACCAAGCATGGGGAAGGGTTTTCAATATCGAAGCGAGGGAAGCGCGCCAGGATCCCAATGTTGTTACTGGTACGTTCCCTATAAACCAACGCTTTGCATCTGTCTTATTTGATACTGGTGCCGATTATAGCTTCGTATCGTTAGAATTTAAGAATATGCTTGGTTTAGCCGCTAGTAAATTATATATTCCTTACTCAATCGAATTCGCAAATGGAAAGTTAGTAGAAGCAAATGAAGTTGTTAGAGGTTGTGTAATCGAGTTAGGAGAGCGTGAGTTTGCTTTGGATCTACTACCAGTCCAGCTGGGAAGCTTCGACGTAGTAGTAGGAATGGATTGGTTATCAAGTAACAAGGCAGAAATAGTTTGTCACGAAAAGGTCGTTCGCATCCCAACCGAAGATGGTGAAACAATTGTGGTTCATGGAGAAAAGCGTGATACGCCTTTGAGGATTATCAGCTACTTGAAAGCGCAAAAGTGTTTACAAAAGGGATGTGCTGCCTTCCTGGCACACATTGGAGATAAGAAAGCTGCTGAGCCGAAAATCGAAGACATCCCCGTCGTGAGGGAATATCCTGAAGTCTTTCCAGAAGACTTGCCAGGATTGCCGCCCCAGAGGCAAGTGGAATTTCACATTGACTTAGTTCCAGGCGCCGCGCCTGTAGCTAGGGCACCTTATAGACTTGCACCGTCAGAGATGCAGGAGTTGTCGACACAACTCCAGGAGTTACTTGACAAAGGATTCATCCGACCAAGCTTCTCACCTTGGGGAGCTCCAGATTTATTTGTCGAAAAGAAAGACGGTAGTTTTCGTATGTGTATTGACTACCGGGAGTTGAATAAGATACGATCAAGAATAGATACCCTCTGCCAAGAATCGATGATTTATTCGATCAGCTCCAAGGTTCAAGCTTTTACTCTAAGATCGATCTTCGATCTGGATACCATCAGCTAAGAATACAAGAAGAAAGCATCCCGAAGACAGCCTTCAGAACTCGTTATGGACATTACGAGTTCCTAGTTATGCCGTTTGGGCTAACCAACGCGCCTGCTATTTTTATGGACCTAATGAACCGAGTCTGCAAGCCGTATCTAGATAAGTTCGTGATTGTATTCATCGACGATATTTTGATTTATTCAAAGACAAAGGCTGAACACGAACAGCACTTATGAGCTATTCTGGAGTTGCTGAAAAAGGAACAGTTGTATGCCAAATTCTCGAAGTGCGAGTTTTGGCTACGTGAAGTCCAATTCCTTGGACATGTGGTGAATGGAGATGGGATTCATGTGGACCCCACCAAGATTGAAGCAATCAAAAATTGGGAAACTCCAAAGACGCCAACCGAGATTCGACAATTCTTAGGCTTGGCTGGTTACTATCGAAGGTTCATTGAGGATTTTTCAAAAATTGCTCAATCATTGACGCTCCTCACGCAAAAGGATAAGAAGTTTGACTGGGAATCAAACAGGAGGAAGCATTTCAGTTGTTGAAGGATAAGCTCTGCAATGCGCCGATCTTAGCACTACCGGAAGGTACAGATGATTTCGTGGTATACTGTGACGTCTCACGTCAAGGATTGGGTTGCGTGTTGATGCAACGCCAGAAAGTTATAGCTTACGCGTCATGCCAGTTGAAAGTACATGAAAGGAACTATACCACGCATGATTTGGAGCTAGGCGCAGTAATATTTGCATTAAAGATCTGGAGACACTACCTATATGGTACGAA
This sequence comes from Helianthus annuus, assembly GCF_002127325.2. NCBI lineage: Eukaryota > Viridiplantae > Streptophyta > Magnoliopsida > Asterales > Asteraceae > Helianthus > Helianthus annuus. The sequence continues at coordinate 84,045,504 of NC_035441.2, forward strand.
GTGTACAATCTTCATAGACCACAAGAGTTTACAACACATATCCAACCAGAAAGAGCTGAACATGAGACAAAGACGTTGGGTCGAATTGTTGAACGATTACGACTGCGAGATAAAGTACCATCCAGGGAAGGCAAATGTGGTCGCCGATGCCCTAAGTCGTAAAGAAATGATCAAACCCATAAGGGTTAGGGCTTTGGAGATGATCATCTAGACAGATCTTTCCCTGCGCATTCATGGCGCGCAGAAGGAAGCTCTTAAGGAAAGAAACTTTGAAGAAGAATATCTCCGTGGGATGGAGAAACAATTAGTACCAAACAAGGAAGGAACGTTATGTTTTATGAAGAGGATTTGGGTTCCTCTGTTTGGTGGGTTGAGAAGAGTTATTTTTGAAGAGGCACACAAATCACGGTACTCTATTCATCCCGGTGCGGATAAGATGTACCAGGATCTTAAGGATTATTATTGGTGGCCCAGGATGAAGGGCGACGTTGCTGTTTATGTTAGCAAGTGCTTGACGTGTGCCAAGGTAAAAGCTGAATACTAGAAACCTTCGGGACTTCTGCAACAACCTTAAATTCCCAAGTGGAAATGGGAACAGATTTCAATGGATTTTATAACGAAGTTGCCAAAGACGCCCAGGGGTCATGATACTATTTGGGTGATAGTTGACCGCCTAACAAAGTCCGCGCACTTCTTGCCAATCAAAGAGAAGGACAATACTAGTAAACTTGCGGAAATATACATGAGAGAAATTGTTGCACGTCATGGAGTGCCTCTCTCGATCATCTCTCATAGAGATGGATGTTTCATATCAAGGATTTGGCAATCCTTCCAAGAAGCTTTTGGCTCACAATTGAATTTGAGCACTGCATTCCATCCGCAAACTGATGGCCAAAGTGAAAGAACTATTCAGACATTGGAGGATATGCTGAGAGCATGTGTAATGGATCTTGGTGGTAGCTGGGATAAGCATTTACCACTGGCCGAATTCTCATACAACAACAGCTACCACACTAGTATTGGAGCCGCGCCATTTGAAGCTCTTTACGGACGCAAGTGTCGATCACCACTATGCTGGGCTGACGCAGGTGATAGACAGCTTGTTGGTCCCGAAATCATCCAAGAGACGACAGACAAGATTGCGCAGATTCGAAAACGTATCGAAGCGGCTCGCGAAAGACAGAAAGCCTATGCAGATACAAACCGGAAACACTTGGAATTCCAAGTTGGAGATATGGTTTTATTGAAAGTTTCACCCTGGAAGGGTGTGGCACGCTTCGGAAAGCGTGGGAAGTTGAATCCGCGTTACATTGGCCCTTTCAGAATTCTACAAAGGATTGGGCTTGTAGCCTACAAGTTGGACCTACCCGCTGAACTCCATGGTGTTCACGATACATTCCATGTATCCAATTTGAGAAAAAGTCCAACACAAGATAAAGTGATCATTCCTGCTGACGAAGTTCATATCGACAACACGCTCCACTTTACTGAAGAACCTGTTGAGGTCACGGATTGGAAAGTTAATAAAACTCGCAGGAGCAGTGTCAAACTCATCAAAGTTCGTTGGAATGCTAGGCATGGACCTGAATTCACGTGGGAATGTGAGGATCGAATGAAAGAGAAATACCCCCATTTGTTTCCTAAGAACCCTGCATCTTGTAGCAGAACTTAAATTTCGGGACGAAATTTATTTAACGGGGGGAGAATGTGACAACCCTCACCAAACCAGGTATCCGTACAAATTAATTAATATTTAATTACCGCTTAATTACTGTGCTTGCTTACAACTGCGATTAAACTGCTTACTGATTTCTAATACATACGTGCACATGCATCACATTTTATACTGTCACTCTATTATTTATGCACAAGCACCAGTGACAACCTTGATGCACAAAAAGCACAGTGAGCACACTACGGGATACCCATTAAACATGCTGACATAACTAGCATCAGACAGACACTGCCTCTAAGGCCAGTATGAGCCGGGAATAGATTACTACACTAGTAGTGAGTGTAGGGAGGTGAGGATTGTAGAACTGCGTCACTAGGTGAAGTTTATAGTGACCGGATAAGCCTAAAACGTACTTTAAGTACAAAATTCTGTACTTTAATATAAAACTCAGCATTTTAAACTACTAATAAAGTGCAAAAACATTGCAGAACGGTCCCGTGTATTTTCCTAAGTGCCGGGAATAATTTATGTTACAAAAATATACATAAAGGACCTTTTTCGGCATAGTTAAACATTTAACGGAACGGTATTTAATCTTATAACCAGACGTTACCTGGGACACTAAATTTTTGGCAGACACTTAGTTTTACTATTTTTGGGCTAGTCGTGATCCCCGTTTGCCATAACAGCCATTTAAATGCCTTTCACTACACATAAGGGTCCACTACTTACATTTTAACTTACCCTTGCCAATTTAGTCACATTTTTACCTCAAGACCCCTCCCCCCAACGATTTTAGTTCCCTTGTGGACCCACCAAATGATTTTCACCATGCCTTCTTGATTTAATCTAATTGTTTAATTGATTGTTGCTTGTGTAAGTACTCATAAAATATGAATGATCTATAAGAAGCATGGCCACCAAGATTACATGATCATTCCTCAAAGATTACACCCCATTTCACTCTCTCTCCCTCTTGTCTCGGCTGCCCCAAACCAAAAACACCACCATCACCTTTGCACCCTCATCTTCTTCATTTACATTTTCCATACAAAGCTTGGTGATCATCCATGGAAGGTGCAACTTGAAGGGATTTCAAAGGAGCATTGTTCTAGTTAATTACACCATCTTTTTCTCACATTCTTCACTAGATTTCAACCCTAGCTTTAAGCTAGTAATAAGTCTCATTTTTGCCTTGGTTCATCTTGTTCAAATTTATGTTTTATAGTAAGATGTTTTGTTGTTAAATCACTAAAGATCAAAAGACTAGTAGATGTTAAACAAAAATAAAGAATATAAAAGTTACATAAAAGCTTACTTGTGGCTGAATTATGAAGCGGAATCTTGTCGGTTTGAGGGTTGGTTAAATCATACTTGATGTTTAAAAGTTGTTTTCTTGCTGAATCCATTGTTCGGACACTCGTTGATGCGATTTAGTAATGTCTAAACCGTAAAACAGCATGCTGATGTACTTTTTCAGCCGCCTTCAACAGGCTGTAAACGGACTTTAATAAATCGAAAAACGGAATTTCTAGAGCCCAAATCGTGTCTTTTCGAAAAACGAAGAAAATGGCGCTGGAATTGTATTTTTCTGAGGTCGGTTACTATTTTAAGAGTCTGTTTTCGTTACAGCAGCTAAGGCTGATTTTTACTGCAGTAAATTGAGCGGTGCGTTTTCGATCACAACTTAAAACCTGAATTGAACCAGCCCCTAAAACTCATACCATAGATGGTCAGTGATGTACTTGTGACCCTCGAACTGGAATTTTGTCTAATGGACTTACGAGGAATTTTTGACGAATTTTTCCGTAAACTGTGATCAGAATGTAACAAAACTGATCACAGTTCGGTAAACAATTTTCTATAAATTATTGATAATGAAGTAGAGCCCGGTATTTTTACACAATAATTTTTTAGTCGATTAGGACGTTCCGCAAAAATTTGGGAATTTTTGGAATAAGTTAAGTATTTTATTTACTCGTTCGAAAACAGTCCAGTTTTTCACATATTGAAACTGAAACGACAAGGGTAGCATTTTGCGTGTTAAAACGTAAGGGTTGATTGTTGATGATCATGGGTTGATTTCAAAAAGAAAAAGATGTGCGTATTAGCACGGACACTCCCGTTTCTAGGGGAAATTCTGGCGAATTTTTCTAAATATGCCAAGACTTAGAAAAAAAAATCATTTTTCTAACATGTATGTTTAACTTTATTTCTCGAAATTAAACCTCGCCATGAGTTTTGGCATAAAACTTTAAAGTATTGGATATGAGACTTGTAAATATGTTTTGTCAATACTTTAAGTCACCAAATACATAATACATGTACGAATACCCCATCCTTGGGAAGGAATCTATTTATACGATTACCAAGAAATATAAACACGAAATAGTTGTCTAACTATTTCCCCAAGAACGTTAAAACTCTAAACTAAGGCACGGCCGTTCGTCTAATAGATATTAGCACGTTGTAGGTTGTCGTGCTGCAGACCGAGTTTGAGTTGTTGTTATCGAGGACGCATTACAGTGAGTTCATGTCCCCTTTTTCTCTAAACTGTTTTCAGTTTTCTAAACAGCGGGGGTGAAATACATGTTACTATGATTACGAGTACTTTTTACATGGTATGATTAGCGTAAGGAGGGTTATTACTTAGATCATGTGAGTGGGTAGGCGGGAACTGGAGGCCATTAATTCTCATTGTAGGACCGAGGGACGTAAGCGGTAGATCTATCTGGGTGTAGCGAGCCCAACCCCAGGCCCAGCAGAACGGACCTTGGGGTGACTTTGTGCCCAATGCAAAATCCGCTAGGGTTGAGTCTACCTACTTGCACTTCACACATATCAATGGCCTTGCAAACCATTGGTGATCTCTTTTTCCTTATTTGCTACATACCAGGGTTTTTATACATACAAAGGTTTTACTTACACATGAACTCGTTCAACATTATTGTTGATTTTTCCAACTTACATGTATTTCAGGGAACTAAAGATCTAGCGCGGTAGGTTATGCTTTCCCGCTGCATATGGGTTCCAAGGTCATCCAACTTTAAGGGATGTGACTTTTTCCTGGACGAGTCACAGTTCTTAAACTGTGTTTAATTCATGATGGTGTTTATGTCTTTCAAATCAATGTCTTTTGTTACCATGTTGTAGTTTCCAAGACAATGTTCTGTTACTTTTGTTTTACAACTTAAGCCTATGGATGATCTTGCATGGTTTTATTTTCATATAGCTTTGTTATGATTAAGCTATGGTATTAAGAAGTCACACCAAATAAACCACGCTTCTGCACACCAAATAAACCACGCTTCCGCAAAGCCAGGGTGTGACAACTGGACCCAATAGCAGTGTTTGTATTCCGAACTTGAGCTGATGATAATGGAACAGGGTTTGGGATAGTGACAAGGGTAGTGGTTGTGTGGATGTTTGAGTTGAGGAGGTATCATCTTCCAGTACAACATTGGTTACCCTTCTCCTTTTGTGCTTAGGAGAGGTTGGTGGTGTTTTTGTGGGTTGAGTGGTGGTGATTGAAGTAGTTGGTGTCTAAAAAACAGTTGTTGAAACAACTGGTGTTTCAGCCACTGTTATCATTACAACAGTTGATGTGTCAACCATTGTCTTCTGCTTTTTGACAGGTGGTGTTGGTGGTGGTGAGGATGTTTTTGGTGGGGCAGTGGTTTGAAGATGAGTTGATGTAGTATTGATGGCAATTCTTGGGGTAACATCTGTTGAAACAACTGAAGTACCAAAAACTGTTGATACAACTGGTGTCTTAACATCTGTTGGTTTGGAGGTTTGATGAGAGGAGCTTTTGGGAGGTAGAGAAGTGTGTTTTGTGGATTTGGGAGGTGTGATTTTGGGTTGCCTTACTTTTCTAGTAGGCTGTCTTCTTTTTGGCTTAGGATTTTCCTGCTCATCCTTGGGCTCAGAAGTACCCTGTTCTTCCATCTCCATTAAAACTTTCTTCTCCTGCTCAAACCTTTTAGCCCCTTTTATCTCCATAGTCTCTTTTATGCCTGCTTTTCTGCATCTAGGGCATTTTGAGACTCATCAACCTTTTTAGAATCATCTGGCTTAGGGATTTCCACAACTAGTTTAGATTTTGCATCTGGTTCAATGTATAAACCATCTTCATATCCCTTTTTCTTCTTAACTTTCTCCCCCTTTTTGGCATCATTAGGAGGATTGTCAACAAAGATGATGGTAGGAGGAGTAGTGCCAGTGGTTTGTAAGAAATGGGCCTTAATTGCCTTGATATCTGCCTGTGTATCCTTGAACCTAGCTTCCATCAAATTTCTGATCTTCTGAATTTGAACTTCATGTTGTTGATCAGCATATTGTCGTTGTTGATGAAGCATAGGTTGAAATAACTTCCAGAGCTCAGCAGAGGATGGAGCAGATGTTTCATATGCTGCAGCAGTGGGTGGTGCCTTTTGAGCTTGTAACAACTGTTGCAGCATATTTTTGATATCTGCAACAGACGTGTCAAGTTTATCAACCCTCTCCGTCAATTCTCTGTACATTAAACCAACACCCAAGTTAATGGGATCATCTGATTTCCCACCAGTGGTGGTTATATCAGTGGTTGACTTAGGGAAAGTTTCCTAGAAATCATCCACTAATGCCCCTTTTTATTGATACTGGGGATGTCTTCCTTCAGCAGGGGTAACCATTTTAAGTGACCCAGTGAATACTGAAAACACTCTGGTTCCCAAAGAAGAAATTGCCTTCAAGGGAGTCTCACTTATGAAACTATTGTCCAAGTGTAAACCAGTGGGTTCAACACTTGTAGTAGCTGCTCCACTTGAACTACTGACAGGAATTACTTGTAATTCATGCAGTGTAGCCTCCTCAACTATTGGTGGGTTAGCAGAGATAGAGGCACCAGACTCAGTCACTTGTTGTGGCATATTATCAGTGATAGGTGATTGAGAAGAACTGATTTATGTCAGGGCTAAATCAACTGCATCCAATAGAGGTAGTATTGTTGGTGGAATTTGTGCAGTGAGGATATGGGTAGAAAGAGAATTTGCCCCGGGAGGTGGGCTGTGGATGATGGAATCAAGTGATTCCATAGCATCATAACGTGGTGACCCTGTGTTTACAACCTGATCTTTTTGAGAAAATGAAGGAGGAGTTTTAGGCTCAGGTTGAGGTCTTTCTTCCAACTGCTGTGAGGAAGTAGCAGCAGTGGTTATTGGTGACTTTTGTGTTGTCACATGTATATCCTCTGGGGCCTCATCTTTTAGAGTTACCTTTTTGATGGGTTTGGGGGCTTTTGCAGATTTTTCTTTTTGGGTCTTTTGGTGGTTTTAGGTGTGGGTTTCACAGCAGTGGTTGTGCTGCTGTGATCACCGTGAGCAGTGGGCTCAACAGCAGGATCCTGAGGAGCAGTGGTTGCTGCTAAAGTCTGCTCAGGAACCTCTGTTTATGTTTTGGAAGGTTTTGACAGCCTTGTGAAAGTTTCAGAGGTTAGGATGTTTATTTGAAAAGGATTTCCTTGGATAAACACATGAGCATTATCCTTTGAAAATTTCTTTTGAAAATTTCTTTTGAAAATAGTAACTTAAAAACCTTGGAAATAATAAAAATGATTTTTTATTAACATTTTTTACAAGATTATTGAAGATCTCCTGGGAATAGTTAAAATTTTCTTCATTCAGTATAGCATAACCCAGGTATTGGATCTTCAATGGAATTTCATTGAAAGCAGTGGTTTTGTTTGACACACACATTAGGAGGGTATGAAATAAAAACCTTGTGGCAGGTGGAAAACTGCCCTTTTGTAAAGTATCTTTTTTCATTTCTTCTTCATACCCTCTCTCAATGAAATCAGTTTGATACTTTGTTTTTGGGAAAGAAGTTTTACCTGTAAGATCATCGAGTTCAAAGACCTCCGAAATGGTTTGAGTTATGGTGACTGAAATACCCTTTTATCGAAGAAGTAATGGCTAAGGGCTTTTTATCCTTAGTTTCAAGTTTAGCATTTTTCCAAAATTCTTGTTAGGTTTCCAGGTAAATTGGAGCATTACAGGTCAACAAAGTTTTGTACTTCGAAGATGACAGAGCATCAATTACGGAGTTGAAGGTGGTGGTATGACTTGGTTTTTCATGTAAACCCAAGTAATTATGAGGAGTTTTGAATGGAAGAGCCATGATTGAACGAAGATGTCTAAGAACGAATGAAGAAGATGAGTGATTTGAGAGAGAATTTGGGAGAAACTGCTTTATGAAGGGAATTTTGAATTCGATTCGACAGTGAAAACCCTGTTTGGGGTTTTGATCAGGGTTTTATAGGTGGAAAAAGTGTATGCTGACGTGGCAGCGGTTACAAAAGATCTGACGGCCAAGTACTGTCCACATGACAACCTCTGATGAATAATGGAGGACAGTTGTTTTATGAAACAACTGATGGAGCAATATCAGTGGTTTGCAACGGTTACAATGAAAACTGTAACAAATGTTCTTGAAATCATTGTGAACAGTTCAGTTATCAATAAAACAAATTTATTTGATCCCAATGTTTGTTTGTTTATGTTTTACATTTTTCATGTTTTGACTTTTGTTCAATTTCAAACTCTACATCGCTTTCTGGAGAATTATACGCAAACTGGTGCGTAAACGTACTCAGTTTAACGCGAAAAATACTCCGGAACATCAACATATACTTAACATACCTTAAATAACCTTTACATAACTTAGAAATAAGTTTTAAAGGCTATGGTATGGCAAAAACAAGTTAATTCGCCTACAGAGACTAAATTTGACAAACTGCGAAAGTATGCCAATTTGAAATGTAACAGACATTCTGGAACATGACCATAAGTTAAACATACCATAAATATCCTTTACATAGCTTAGAAATAGGCTTTGAGGGGTTCGGTATGCTAAAATAAACTTTTGGATCGTTCAGGGACTAAAAGTGTCAAAAAGTGCATAAGTTTGCACTTTCGCGCATAACTTACGTTCTGAATACAACCGGACATCCAAAAATTTATGTAAGCACTAAATATTTTATTTTAGTGTTTGGAATGAGAAAAATCCATTCGTCGCGTCATTTGGATCGTTTTTCGCACTTATGCGCATTCCGTCGTAATTAAGCGAACATCGCAACCGTACGGCCAAACGAACCGACATCCGGCATATTTTTGAGCATGTTTCATGTCCACAATGTTTAAGCATTATTTTAGGGCCTTAAAGTTGGCTTAACAGGCCTTAAACATGTCGGAAAAGTCTTTAAACACCAACAGGGACTGAAACTGTCATTTTCCAAAGTTGGTTGCAGATCAGGACACCCAGGCGGGGCGCGTAAGCCTCGTCTGAACCTTACGTGGGCCGCTAGGCCTCCCCAGATATGCAGAAACTCGTTTTCACAGCTGTTAGCAGCCTTTCAACACTCCAAAGGGCAATGCCTCTTGCAAACCTCTGGGGTTAGGGTCATATTGTGATACCATAGCATTTTGACACTTGTACGGATGAGATTCAAGCACGTAAATCGATAAACGATCCTAACGGTCTTGCATATCCTATAAATACCCCCCCCCCCATTCTTGCAAAACCCACAAAATCTGATCTAAAAGCTCTAAGTTGAAGCCTTTGCTTCATACCTGAGCTACTGGACCAAGATTAGCTTTCGGGGACCCTTTGTAAGTGTTCTTTCGTTCTTTTATCGCTTTTCGAGTCCTAAAGTCAAACTTTGTTTGACTTTCTGCATTGACCAGTTTATGGTCAATGCGAAGTTCGTTTGAACTTCATAACGTGAGCGTGATCACGATGGTTATAGTCCATAGTCACTATACCTATTGATTACCAAGTTATCTAGGCTCAGTGACGAGTCGTAGTTTCGGCCAAAATGCGCATTCTTGCGTATTTTGTAACCAAACTACTCATAGGTATCAAAACCGTTTGTTTTGATACCAAACCTATTTTCTAACTCAGTTAAGCATGTTTTAACATGCTTAGCTCGTCACTTTTAGTTTAGTGCTTATATAGGGTCGTAAGGTAAGCGATCTAAACAATCGCTTATACTTTCGAACCCGACCCGTTTGGTCGATCATTAGGATCCGACCAAACACATTAGGTGACCATAGTTGTATAGGGAATAACCTTCCGAGGTTATATCTTATGGTCACAACGTTTGAGTAGTTGTATGATAGGTAGTATATATATGCCTTAGGTAAATTACCAAAATACCCTTTGAATACCAAAATTCATTTTAAGCATATGTAACATAACTTTTGGTATCTAAACTGATTTGGCAACAATATTAGACATGTTAAGGCATATTTTACTTATCATAGAGCTAGTTAGGCGTTCCGAACGCGTTTTACGCGAACGACGCGTTAAAGTAGCATAAGCTACCTAAACGGGTCGTAATGGGTCGTAAGCACTTAGGTTAGGTTTCATTTTAGTATGTGGGCTTTGTTAAACCATATTACATGATTTTCCATACTCATTTGGTTTACGAACCCTCATTCTATCCAATCCTTCGATTTTAGGTCCGGTATATTAACATAGTTACCTATATTAGGTGTCGTTTGATATCCGTGATCTCTAGCATTGTTTGGTTGTTACACAAGGACTTCTAAGCAATCTCAAGTGAGTACATAGTCCCCTCCTTTATTGTTTTCCAAACTGTTTTGGGGTGAAACACATGTGCCTACTTGTTACTTTCGTGCTTTCCTGTTTTCACATCATATACTTGTTATGCTCATTAGTACACTATTAGTACATGATTTACATTACATTGTTTCGCTATGTATGATTCCTTAGCATACTTAGTACATTGTTTTACTTTACATTTCTGCTATGTATGTTGACAGATAGCATGCTAGCACATTGATTTACATGACTTTTCTGCTTTGTATGTTAACTTTGCATACTTAGTACATTGTTTTCATATAACACGTTTACATTTGCTATAACATTTGGTTTGCACAAACGAGACTTATATACGTTCATTAACATTAGCTACGCCACTCGGTAGTAAGTAGTGGTACCATAGGACTTGACAAATCCCATTCCTGACATCCCGGGTTTGTTTGGATGTAGGGAATAACTGAATCCGAAAACATTTCTTTTGATAACCTTGACTCAGGGTTATCCGACTGTCTCAAGGCTTGAATGTATGTGTTAACTTACCACATAAATGTATGTATCAATGTAACATGCTTTTACTTTGCAAAACATAACTTTTTGATATATTCAAAATACTCTGTTTTGTACATTTTTCTACATTTGGTTATGTGATAATACTTTACTTACAATACATAACATTTGTTACTGTTGGGATTGAACCCTATCAGAGGAACAGACAACGTAAAGCCAAAACTGGATCAGCTCAGTGGATTCAGAATAAGCAGATACTGATATACATATCTCTCCCCTTGAAAGTGATTACAACAACTGATGACCTCCTATCTGCTGATCTTACTAACTGCTGACCAATAACTGCTGCGCAATTAAAGATCTGATGAAGACTCAAGTCCTGCTGATTCAATCTACTGCCTTGAGTCAAGCACTGCTGATCCGGATAAGTGCTGCTGGGTTCACAGCAGTAGAAGGTTGCAGCAGTAGTTCTAAAGTCTTTTTGTAATAGAATGTAATAGCAGTAGTTAACACAAGCAGTGTCTGTATAGATCAGAGGTTAGAGTTTGTTAGGAGGTTAGATGTCACTTTCATGGTGACGTCAGCTAAAGATGCTCAGTAGTTTGCAAATGCTTATAAATAGTACAGTACTTTGTACTGTTCTATTAGCTCTTCACATCATTCGTCTTCTTTGCATGAACAAACTACTGAGCTCGGGTTGAGGGGGAGTTTGCATTCATACATCATCATTGTAATCGTGTTTGAAATAAATTCAATAATTCGGTTCTTTGTGTAAAGATGTTTGATTAAAGTATTACTCTCATTTGATTGTATGCAAAGTTTGTTATCATTTTAATTCCGCTGCACAACTCATCCATTTTCCATTTTAACTTCAAACAAAAATACAATCAAAAGGAAACTCAGATCCAACAATTGGTATCAGAGCTAGAACAGTCAAATTTGATTTAACAATCATTTTGACGTAAATAGTTCAGCTCAAAACAGTTGATACTGATTGTTTGTTCGTCGTTGAAAAACAGAGTAAGGATTAATCACAATTATAGTTGATTTCTCAGTACCTGTAAAACAACAAGAATGACGTCACAATCCCAGGACGATAAAAACAACATTGGCTCGCTCTTTAAACCACCTATGCTAAAAAGAAATGAGTACAACATCTGGCAGAGGAGGATGGGTCACATCCTCGCTCAACAAAGCACAGGTTGTTGGAAGTCTGTTATCTTTGGTCCTCATGTTCCTACAGTGCCAAGCGCTGAAGATTCTAAAGAACAAGTTCCTAAACCTGTTGAAAATTATACTGAAACGGATTATAAAAAATTTGAACTGGATGCTAAAGCATTTAGTATTGTTGCATCAGCGCTCCTCAACGAAATATATGCTGGACTGTTACATTGTAACAGTGCCAAAGAGTTGTGGGACGCACTTAAGGAACAGTTTGGAGGTACCGAAGAGGTCATAGAAAACAATAGGGAAATCCTGAACCACAGTATGAAACGTTTTGTCATGTTAAAGGTGAATCACTGACTCAACAATTTGAGCGTTTCAGTTGTCTCATCAGTCAACTGAGGCTTGTTAAGGTCACGTTTTCAAACTCGACTCAAAATAGCAGGTTCCTCAGATCACTGCCAGAAAAATGGGACACAATAGCTATTGTCACCAGAACTGCACCTGAGTTCAAGGATCTGACCTTGACCCAACTCCATGGTCGACTCCTGACCTTTGAGAGGGAGTTGAACCAGAAAAGGAAGTTACAAGAGTCAGGGAAAACCGTTGATGATTATTCATTCGGTAACACTGCTCTTCTGGGTCAAGAAGAATCTGGTGGTAGTGGTAAGGATCAGGGTTATGATCACTTCATTGACATAACTGCTGGTGCAAACTTCAACAACCCTGATCCTCACTCTACAGGTTATGCATTCACTGCAAATGAAAACCAGATGTCAGATAATCTAAGCTTTGAACTCAATGATTTACAGCATTTCGACCCCACTGACCTAGAAGAAATGGACATCCTGCACCAACTGGCCTTGCTAAGTGTTAGAACTAGCAAGTTTTATAAGAGAACTGGGAGAAAATTTCCAGGTCTTCATGGGAACCTGAGGGTTGGGTTGGATAAATCGAAAATCAAGTGTTACAAGTGTAACAGGTTGGGACACTTTGCTAGGGAATGTAGGAGTCAAACAACTGGTCCCATAGTCACTCACCCTAGTTCAAATCCTAGACCTCAAACTCAAAACACTGTGCACTATGCCCAATATGCCCCAGCAGCACATGTGAACACTACTCACTATGTTGTTGCCCCTATGCCAGTGCATTATGTCCAAACAGCTGCTCCACAGATCCAATTTGTTCAAACCCCTGCTCCCCAGGCACAAGTGCAATCTGCACCTCAAACTACTGCTCCAGTAGTTACACAACCTGAACAACAAAGTTTCTTTAGTCAAGAGTTTGTTGACTGGAGCAGTATCCCTGAAAATCTTAATGATGAAAATTTTGCACTATATGCTTCAAATGATTCTTCTCACAATGAATTTTGTTTGATGGCATTAGAGTCAATACAGGAGGGGGTTGAATCTGAGGAGGAACAGCTGAAGGTTGAAACAGTGGAAGAGGTGACTGAAGCAGTGGTTACTGCTGTGACTAATGAAGTACTGCTGGGAGAAAGTTCAGGTACCCTGATTGAACCAATGACAGATCTATGGTCTGAAAAAGACAACAAAGATGAAAAGGCTGGTGAGGAAGAAGAGGGAGCTGATGAGGAAGAAAATCCAAAATGTGATTGTGCAATGATGGCTGCTGCCAAGGTATCACCTCAAGTTCTAGAAAAACTATGTTCTGACAATTGCATTATTTCTTTTGCTAACATCAAAGAGGTGAATGAAAACCTTAGGAACAAAATCTTAACTGATGAAGTCAAATTTGAAAGATCTTTAAAAGAACTTAAAAACAAGTTGACTGAAAAGGACAAAGAGATTAGCAGTTTGAAAGAAGAGCAAAGCATAACCAAAACCCAACTCCAAACTATGGTAGAAAAATACCAAGTTTGCAAAAAGGAGTTAGAATCCACCCAGATCACTTGTGAGAAATGGGTGGAATCATGCAAAGGGTATGAGGTTATGCTTGAGAAACAGATAAAAAGCAATGTAAAATTTGGGGTTGGTTATAGAAAACATGATGATGAAAACACTGCTTTTGAAAAATCTGTTTCAACCACTGATGTAACTACTGAGTTCATCCCAATAAACAAGGATGGCCAAGAAGTGAAAATCACTGACAAACTTGGTAACAAAATCACACTTGACAGACCAATGGGTCCCTCTGCATTTGAGGAGATTGAAAATCATCAATTTAAATCAAGATGGTCTGATGAGTGTGATATCCTTGAAAATTTCAAGCCAATGGACTTTACATCAACTGATGGTGTTAAGGCTCCAAAAGCTAAAGTCATTCCTCTTAAGGATATTCCAGCAGTGGTCAAAACCTCTGCTACAAAGGAGTCTGAAAAGAGGAAGAAGAAAGAGAAAATTGATAACTTGTTTTGTGAATTCTGTGAGAAGAGGAACCATCTAACAAAAGATTGTTTCCATTTAAAAGCTTATGACTTAACCAAAACAAGTGTCACTACTTCAGCTGAAAGTTGCAGTGTTTGTGGTAAAACAAACCATAAAACTCAGGCATGTGTGTACCTCAAAAACTTCAATGAAAAGAAGAATGAGTACATGGCTAAAACATCCTTGAGTTCATCAGCATCTGCACCATCTGTCAAGTTCACAAAGAAACAACCACTGTTTGTGCCAGTTCAAACAGCTGTCATAAAACAGCTGAACCAAACATCTGTCAAAAGAGATGTTCAGGTTACTGATGCACCTCCTGCCAATCAGTTCAGAAAGGGCAAGGAAAAACAGTCTTACCAAAGGGTTCCACACGTTTATGAGGTCTACAAAAAGCCCTCTAAACCCAGAGTGAATAGACATCCTTTCGGTTACCAGCAGTTGATTGGGCAAGACACCCAACAGTGGTTAGCAAGAAACAGTACTAAAACTGTCCAAACCCCTAACTTAACCACTGCCCATCACACTGCATCCATACCAGACACTGTTGAGACCCCATCCAAAGCCCTGTTGGCTTTGGAGTCCTTAATGAACTAATCCTTTTACTTCATGTGCAGGGAGCTTCTGCATGCTTTGATAGTCTATGGTATGTAGATAGTGGAGGCTCCAGGCACATGACAGGATGTAAAGCCCTCCTCAAAGACTTTAAAATCCATGGTGGGGGTGATATATCCTTTGGAAATAATAGTAAAGGGAAAGTTCTGGGGTCTGGCACAGTGCAATCTGGCAATGTAAAATTTGAAAATGTCAATCTAATAGACAACCTAAAATTCAACCTTCTGAGTGTGTCCCAAATGAGTGACAAAGGGTTTGGGTCATTCTTCACAAAAGATTGTTGTAGGATTGTTGGACCAGAAATGGTCAAAAAGATTGAAGCAATAATTAAAAATGGTCAAACAAAACTTGTTGCTCAAAGAAGTGGCAATGTTTATGTTGTTGACATGTCTAAAGAGTGTCCCAGAGCTGATGCCTGTCTGTTCTCAGCTGCCTCTAACAAAGAGACAGAACTTTGGCACAAAAGACTGGGACACACAAATCTTAAGACAATAACAGAAATTTCAAAAAATGGTTTGGTGAGAGGCCTACCACAAAAATTGTTTTCATGTCCTGAACATTGCATTTCCTGTTTAAAAGGAAAACAACATAAAAGTTCCTACAAGTCCATTGAGGAGTCCAAAACAACCCAGTGCTTGCAAATGCTGCACATGGATTTGTTTGGCCCAGTTCAAGTCATGAGCCTCAAAAAGAAAAGATATTGTTTAGTTATAGTTGATGACTTTTCTAGGTTTACATGGACTTTCTTTTTGCACTCTAAAGATGAAACTGCAGGCATTTTGCAAGACTTTGTGACACAGGTTGAAAAGCAATTTGATCTTCCAGAGAAAAGCTTTAGGAGTGACAATGGCACAGAATTTAAAAATAGGGAGTTGGATGCTTTCTGTGTGAAGAAAGGGATTGTAAGGCAGTACAGCATCCCTAGAACACCAGAGCAAAATGGGGATGTTGAGAGAAAGAACAGAACTTTGATTGAGGCTGCCAGAACCATGCTTGCAGATTCAGGTTTGCCATTAACTTTCTGGGCAGAGGCAGTAAACACTGCTTGTTATGTCCAGAATAGAGTTTTAATCAACCCTAGGCACAAAAAGACTGCCTATGAAATTCTGTACAAAATCAAACCACTGATCTCATACTTCAAGGTATTTGGCTGCCCATGCTTTATTTTGAACTTAAAAGATTCCATTTCAAAATTTGCAGCCAAAATTGATTGTGGTTATTTTCTGGGATACTCAACCACTGTCAAGGCCTACAAAGTGTTCAATGCACAGACCAAGGTAGTGGAGGAGACTTTGGATGTAAAGTTCAATGAACTTTCATCAATGAAAATCCCAGCAAATCCTGCTGAACTGTTTGATCTTGAAAAATGCACTTTTGAAAATACTGCTGTCAAGACTAACAGTGCAGGTCCAGCAGAGGATACAACACCAGACTATGGGTATGAAGTCATCATCCCTCAAAGGTCTGCCACCAAAGGGAAAGCATCAGTTGTTCAAAACATCTGTGAAAGCTCAACCACTGCTGCATCAACAGTTGTTGATCAAAGTAGCCCATCCACCACTGCTTCCATATCCTCAACTACTGCTGACAAAAGTCCTCAAACAGTGGATAAAAGTCAGCAGTGGTCCACTCCATTACCACCCATTCCACCACCTTTTGAAGCCACTGCTGGGTCATCAAAGTCACCAGCAGTGGTTAGCTCAGATGATACACATTTGCAGCCTTCACCAACAAATTCCATCATACCATACCAAGGAGATTTAATCTTCTTGAGATCTCATCCACCTGATCAAATCATTAGCAACATCAATGAAGGGGTGCTCACAAGAAGCCAAACCCAAAACATTTGTCTTTTTGCTGGTTTTCTATCACTCCATCAGCCAGTCAAGTACCAAGAGGCACTAAAAGACAACAGCTGGGTAGAAGACATGCAAGAGGAGCTCCAACAGTTCAAGAGACAACAAGTATGGGAGCTTGTACCAATGCCAAAAGAGGTCAGTCCCATTGGCACAAAGTGGGTCTTCAAGAACAAAACAGATGAAAGTGGCATTGTTGTCAAGAACAAAGCCAGGCTTGTGGTTCAAGGTTACAGACAGGAAGAGGGGATTGATTATGATGAAACTTTCGCCTCTGTTGCAAGATTGGAAGCTATCAGACTGTTCCTGGCCTTTGCTGTCAACCACAACATGAAGGTGTTTCAGATGGATATCAAAAGTGCTTTCCTCTATGGTACATTGCAAGAAGAGGTATATGTATGTCAACCTCCAGGCTTTGAGGATCCATTTTATCCTGATCATGTCTACAGGCTAAACAAAGCCTTGTATGGCCTGAAACAAGCACCAAGGGCCTGGTATGAAACTCTTTCCAACTTTCTACTCTCAAATGGTTTCAAAAGAGGTACCATTGATAAAACACTGTTTCTTAAATGGAGAGGGAAAGATTTAATGATTGTCCAAATTTATGTGGATGACATTATTTTTGGAAGCACATGTACCAAAATGTGTGAAGAGTTTAGAGAACTCATGACAGCTGAGTTTGAAATGAGTGCAATGGGTGAGCTGCAATGCTTTCTTGGTCTCCAAGTACAGCAAATGCAAAATGGAACTTTCATTCATCAAAGCAAATATGCTAAAGAACTTTTAACCAAATTTGACATGAATGATTGTAAACCATGCAGCACACCCATGGCCACAAATAAGCTGGTCATGTCTGATGAAAAGGATGAGCTGATTGACCAAACACTTTATAGGAGCATGATTAGGTCTTTATTGTACCTAACTGCATCCAGACCAGACATCATGTTTGCAACATGTGTCTGTGCAAGAAGTCAACCAGCTCCCAGAAAATCTAATCTCATTGCTGTAAAAAGGATTCTCAGATACATAAAAGGTGCTCCCACACTTGGTATCTAGTATCCAGCTAATGGGAATATCAAGCTTTCAGGTTTTTCAGACAGTGACTTTGCTGGTTGTCACACAACAAGGAAGTCCACTTCAGGAGGGTGCCAGTTTCTAGGTGATTGCTTAGTTTCTTGGCAAAGCAAAAAGCAAGCAGTAGTTTCAACATCTACTGCTGAGGCTGAATACATTGCTGCTGCAAGCTGTACAGCCCAACTCCTGTGGCTTCAAAATCAGTTACTGGATTTTGGTATCACTGCCTTAAAGACACCACTTATGCTGGATAGCCAGGCAGCAGAAAATATCATCAAAAATCCAGTTTCCCACTCTACCACCAAACACATCGACATCAGACATCACTTTGTGAGGGATTGCTATGAAAAAGGTTTGATTTCTCTGCATCATGTCCCAACTAAAGACCAGCTGGCAGATGTGCTCACAAAAGCACTTGATACAGCCACTTTTGAAAGTCTGGTCTCTAGGATTGGGATGCTGAACATGGAATAACAAGCAACATCTTGTTTTTCTATGAATAAAAGCAACAAAATGTTTTCAGAAAATCAAAAATCCATCCCTAAAAATAGCTTAAAAATGAAAATTTCATTAAAATCCTTAAAAGTCTGCCATAACCACTGATTGTTCAAAAGTCTGCTCTACATCAAAAAGTCTGCCCATTGCTGAAAGGCAACCTCTGTTCTCTCATTCCTTGATAACCACTGTTGTTCAAAAGCAGTGTCTTATCCACTGATATGCTATCTACTGATAGTAAAAATCATCCACTGCCCCTTTCCACTGCTTTCATCAGTTGCTTTCACCAAAAGTACTGTCCTTCATTTTCACCAGTGGTTGTCACGTGGGCAGTACATAGCAGTCAGACTTTTTGTAACGGCTGCCACGTCAGCATTCACTATCTCTCCTATAAAACTCCCCATTCACCATCCAAACAGGGTTTTACTGTCGAATTGAATTCATAAAAATTCTCTTCTCAAAGCAGTTTTTCTTTCCATCTCCCACAAAATTCCTTCGATCAATCGTTTCAAAAATGACAAATCGAAGTCATCTGCAAAACCCACATCAAAATCTTCGAAAACAGCCTCTCAAAAGGCAACCACCACTGACATTCCATTCAAAAAATCTCATAATCTCCTGGGTCTTCTCACAAAACCAGGAACCACAGATGTTTTCGATTCCATTATCACCATCATGGCAAAATCAAAGTACAAAACTTTACTCACAGCCGACGCACCCATCTACTTGGCAACCCAAAGGGAGTTTTGGAAGAATGCAACCCTTGAAAAACAAGGAGACATTGTCACTGCAATCAAATCTTCCATAAAGGGTAAAGCTGTCCACATTTCACCACAATCCATCTCCGAAGTCTTCCAACTCAATGATCAGACAGGTAAAACTTCCTTCACCAAAAACGAGTTGCACATTGACTTCATTGAAAGAGGGTGTGAAGCCACATTGATGACGAAATTAACTTTAGAAAAAGGTTACTTTCCTCCTGCACCAAGATTTTTATTTCATACCCTCCTAGTATGTGTTTCAAACAAAACCACTTCTTTCAATGAGATCCCTATAAAGATTCAAAATCTGGGATATGCGATTCTTCAAGAAGAAAATTATAACTATTCTCGGGAAATCTTTAAAGATTTGGTTAATAATGTTGAAAGCAAATCATTTTTACTGTTTCCAAGGTTTTTAAGCTATTATTTTCAAAAGAAATTCAGTAAGGATGATTTGTCTCTAATAAACCAAGGTGAAATAACTGCAACAAACTATCTAACAACTGAAACATTTTCACGTATGTTAGCACCTTGCAAAACACAAGCAGGGGTACCTGAGCAGATTTTAGCATCTACCACTGCTCCTCAGGTATCTGCTGCTGAGCCTACTGCTCTAGGTGATCAAAGCAGCAGAACAACTGTTTTGAAACCCATACCTACCAAACCAAAAAGGCCATCCAAAAAGAAAAATCAAAAACCCTCCAAACCAATCAAAACGGCCACTCTGGCAGATGAGATACCAGAGTTAATGCCTGTGACAACACAAATGTCACTAGAAACCACTGCTGCTTCTTCCTCACAGCAGTTGGTACAAATATCTCAACCCATAACCATAACTCCTCCTGCTTCTTCACAAAAATGACAGGTTGTACACAAAGGGCCACCACATCATGATGCTCTGGATACACTTGTCTCCATCATCCACAGCTCAATGCCCGGAGCAACTCCGCTTTCTAAACCCACCCTCATATCCTCAATTCCACCAAAAACACAACTACTGTTGGATGCAATTGACTTGAACCAGGCACTATCCAGTCCTTCTCAATCACCTGTCAATGAGAATATACCTCAACAAATGACTGAGCCTGCTGTATCATCCATTGCTAACCCACCAACAAAACCTGAGGAGGTTACACCCATTGAGTTACAAGTAACTCTTTGTGGTAATCCAAGTGAAGCAGCCACTACAACTGTTGAACCTACAGGTTTACAGTTGGGCAGTGGTTTCATTAATAAGACTTCCTTGGAGACAATTCCTTACATAGCACCTCTGCCAACCACCAGTGGATTTATATATCCAACTAGCATCATCAAAAGGTTGTCAAGTGTTGAAGGAAGAAGACCCCAGTACCAAGAAAAAGGGGCATCAGTGGTCAGTGTTTGGAATAAATTCCCTACATCTGCCACTGATAAAACCACTGTTAGTGGGAAATCAGATGATCCCATTAAATTGGGTGATGATTTAAAGTACCAGAAATTGACGGATCGTGTTGAAAAACTTGATAACTCTGTTGCAGAGCTCAAAAATATTCTCCAGCAGTTGTTACAGGTACAAAAGGTACAATCCACTGTTGTTCCACCTCAAGCACCTGCTCTACAACAAGCACCTGCTACAAATGAGCTCTGGAATCTCTTTCAACCTTATCTCCATCATCAAGCACAACTGGCAGATCAGCAACATGAAAAACATGTTCAACAGCTGAGAAATGCTATGGAGTCTAGGTTCAAAGACACTCAGGCTGATCTAAAGGTTCTCAAAACTCAGATCCTGCACACCACTGGCACTGCTCCTCCACCAGTATTCTTCATTGATCAACTCCCTGAAGATAATGCCAAAAAGGGGGAGAAAATTCAAGAATGGAGAAGAAAGGGAATAACTGATGGTCTTTACCTTGCACCAGAAAATTCAAATATGACCAAGCAGATCCCTTTGCCAGATGGTAGTAAGAAAATTGATGAGACTACAAATGCACTTGCAGAAGCACTTGCATGTGTAAAAAGGGATAGAGTGGCCAAAAAGAAAGCCAAGGTGGATTATCCGGAACAGGGTACTTCAGGGTCAAGAGATGATGAAAATCTTTTTGATGAAAAGAAGAAGTCTACTGGAAAAGTAAGGCTACCCAAATCCATTCCGGTCAGGCGTTCAAAGTCTGTTCAAAAACCACCTCCCAAAACAGGTGTTGTAACCTCTGTTGTATCAGCTGCTGTTGGTACCTCAGTAGTTTCAACATCTGCTCCCACTTCAACACACACCACCTCAACACACACAACATCCACTGCTTTACCACCATCACCACCAAAATCACAATCACCTCCTGTCAAAAGGCAGAAGACAGCAGATGTTAAAACATCTGTTGTAAAGACAACAGTGGTTGGAACACCAGTTGTTTCAACAGCTGTTAGTCTATCACAAACCACTACCACTACAATCATCTTTCCATCCAAAACATCATCAGTCCCTCCTCAAATAAAGAGGAGGAGGCTAACTCCTAAAGATGATGTCACTTCACCATCCCAAACATCTTCAAAACCTTTAGCTCTTGTCAATATACCAAAACCAGTTCCACTTTCTTCTGTTCCAATGCACAAACCTTTACCTCCTGCAGGTGTTCAATTTCCTCTTGAACTAGAAGCTGTCAGAGAAGAGATAAAATCCTTCTATACTGAGGATGACCCTGTCAAAAGGAGTTTGCCCTTAATCAAAGGATATCCATGGCCCAAAAACATTGATGAATATTTGAAAATAAAGGCCAAACAAGCAGAGGATATCTCACAAAGAAACTCACAAGGGAAATCTGACAAAGAAGTTTCAAGATACTACCAATATCTGCTTACACAAGTCAATTCCCTGGAACGTTTTGCAAAGAATGTTAGTCAACAAATTTCTGAAAGAGCAACTGAAACTCTGAAGAAAGACTACATTGAAAGCATCATGTTTTACAAGAAATACAAAGGAGAGAGACACATGTACAAAGAGTGGACTATCCCAGAGCTTGAAGCTGAATCAGCCAGAATTCAAGTTATGATAAAAAGGAAAGTCACTCACACTCCTCCTGATTGGGCAAAGTTCAAAAAGAATGTACCTAAAAAGCAGTTGGAACTGAAAAGAATGAAAGAAGAATTGGCCGTTGCTGAATTTGGCACCAAAAGACAAGTAGCTAGATGGAAGGAAGATTTGGTCAGGTCAACCTACAGAAGGTTGGAGGAATTAAGGAAGAAAGATCCTAAAATCCCTCAAAAACCTGACTACCCTGAAGCAGCGGTTTCAAAAGGACCCTCAAAGCTGCAAATCAGGAGATCCACTGCTCCAGCTGGAACTGCCTTTTACAAAAGAAGGAGTCAAAGCCAGCTAGGTGCTCAAACAGTTCAAGATATTCTTACTGGCAATGCTGTTGTAAAAGAAGACCTGTTAAGAACGTTGAAAGAAGAACTTGAACAAGAAAATTCTGCTCCCACTGCTCAGCCAGTGATGAACCGGCCAGCCTCTCCAAATACTTCTGCAAATAAGCATCTCCCAAGAAACCCACCAGGCTAAAAAAATACAAAAGTGGGCAACTGACAAACAAACCCGCGTATTGACTTTGCTCAGGTCTGGTGGAGAAGTGAAGATAATATCAAGGGAACATGCTCTTGGCCTGAGTCTTGAAGATTTGCAGGATCTCCTTGATCTTCCACTTAGCAGGGATGATGAAGATACAGATGCCCTTATCTTTGAATTACAATTTAAAGGTCAAATAAGGGAACTGTTGATGAGGCAATAAAGTATCCACAATAATGAAGAGTTTTGGCATTATCTGTTCCAGGGGGAGATTGTTGGGATTGAACCCTATCAGAGGAACAGACAATTTAAAGCCAAAACTGGATCAGCTCAGTGGATTCAGAATAAGCAGATACTGATATACATATCTCTCCCCTTGAAAGTGATTACAAGAACTGATGACCTCCTATCTGCTGATCTTACTAACTGCTGACCAATAACTGCTGCTCAATTAAAGATCTGATGAAGACTCAAGTCCTGCTGATTCAATCTACTGACTTGAGTCAAGCACTGTTGATCCGGATAAGTGCTGCTGGGTTCACAGCAGTAGAAGGTTGCAGCAGTAGTTCTAAAGTCTGTTTGTAATAGAATGTAATAGTAGTAGTTAACACAAGCAGTGTCTGTATAGATCAGAGGTTAGAGTTTGTTAGGAGGTTAGATGTCACTTTCATGGTGACGTCAGCTAAAGATACTCAGTAGTTTGCAAGTGCTTATAAATAGTACAGTACTTTGTACTGTTCTATTAGCTCTTCACATCATTCGTCTTCTTTGCACGAACAAACTACTGAGCTCGGGCTGAGGGGGAGTTTGCATTCATACATCATCATTGTAATCGTGTTTGAAATAAATTCAATCATTCGGTTCTTTGTGTAAAGATGTTTGATTAAAGTATTACTCTCATTTGATTGTATGCAAAGTTTGTTATCATTTTAATTCCGCTGCACAACTCATCCATTTTCCATTTTAACTTCAAACAAAAATACAATCAAAAGGAAACTCAGATCCAACAGTTACACATAACTTGACTACATTTGGACTTTTTAACATTTGCCAAGGTTTATACAAGGACTTTTGACAATTGGTTTAAACATAGACAATATACATTGTTGGTTGGTTTGAGTGACTTAAGTAACGAGATGTGAGTAGTATAATACAAACCTGGTAAATACGCCGCTGGTACTTTTTATATATAAGTGTTTGTATTATATTACATATCATAGCGTTACTTAAATTATTCATTTTTGACTTATACATTTTACACAAGTAGCACGTTTTCACAAGGCTTTGGTTTGCAATACAGTTTATTTTATACAACTCATTTTACTTGGTTATTCATTTAACCATACATTATTCTTTTATCTATACGTATCATTTGATCTTATCACTTTTAAATGATTTATAAAACAAAACAATTTACAAGGTTCATGACTGAATTTTATTAAACAGTTCTTAATCTTAAGTCATGAATCCTATTTTCACAAAACCTATGTATCTCACAGGCATTTTTATGCTGACGTACCTATTTTCACATGTGTTTTCAGGAGCTTTTGCATAGGACGATGATCGTGACACTAGGGCGGACCTGTGCCTTAGAGACATAAAATGAAGATAGACTTAGTTTAACTATGTTATGAACTCTTGGTTTTCATGTTTAAGACAATGTTACTCTATTGTTGATAAATAAAACGTAAATTTGCATGCCATGGTTGTGAGACAATTAATTCTGTTACAACACTCCCCGACGTTTCCGCCACGTTTGATTGTTCCACGTGGTCGGGGTGTGACAGAAGAGTTGGTATCAGAGCCAATGGTTATAGGGAATTAGGTTATTAGTAATACTTTGACCTAGACTATAACCTTTCTAGGACCGTAACACAAGTTATCTTGTGTTTAGATTTTAAAATATGCACTTCACCTATCCTTAGGTAATAACCACAACGAGAACATCGATTCCGAATCCGCTTTGAAAATTAATCATCTGTTTTAGGATGATTGATTACTAGGTTTTGAACCCTCTGTTATATGGTTTTGAACCCCTTTGAATTTTCAAAAAAAATCTCGTCAAAGTTTTGGGTTTTAATAGTGTGAACACGTGCAAACTGGAGGAGTGAATGCCTGTACCCTGGATTTTCTGTCTAAGGCTAGAGTGTTCGTACAAATCCAAGTAATCGGACCAGTCACTCTTACCTGGGAACTCTTGGGGCGAGTGTTCACTTATAGGCGAACATGTCTTCGCGATACATTATTTTTGACCCATTTACTTTGATTAGACATTGTGTGTCACTTGTTTGCTTTGCGATGCGGACGAATGACCACCATCTTTACTTTTGTTGAAATTGTTTCATCTCATTCTCTTCATCCAATCATCTCACTCGTTTCCTTTCATGTTTTCCTCTTTTAGAATGCCTCCTCGACGCGAAAACCAGATAGCGACTGCCGAACTGGCAGAAATTGTTGTGCAGCAAATGGCTGCTCAATTCCCAAACCTCTTTGCTCAATGGAACCAAGCCAACAACAACAACAATGCTCCATGCAATTTCAAGAATTTTAACTCGGCTAAACCACTCAAGTTTAGTGGTTCTGAGGGAGCAACTGGGTTTCTTCAATGGTTCGAGAGCATTGAGAATACTTTCCGTCATGTGCAGTGTCCTGACAATCGCAAGGTCGAGTTTTCCTCAAGTGTGTTTCAGAAGAGGGCTCTTACGTGGTGGAACAGGGTAATGAGAGACCGTGGTGCAGAAGTTGCTCTTGCACAGACATGGGCTGAACTTAGGGCCCTTATGATGAGGGAGTTTTGTCCTCGTCATGAACAGCGAGCTTTGGAGAAAGAGTTTGATGACTTAAAACAATACAGTGGCGAGCACCGGGCATATACTGATAGGTTTGAGGAGTTGAGTCTGCTTTGCCCAACAATGGTTGCCCCACTCGACAAGGCTATCGAAAGGTACACCGACGCCTACCTGACTCGGTACAAGACATCATTACTGGTAGTAACCCTACGACACTCCGTCAGGCGATCGAGTTAGCAGCGACATTGACTGAGTCGCAGGTTCGAAAGGGAAAGCTGCACAAAAAGGGTGACAAGGGTAAGAAGTAGGCGTCTGACAGAGAAGATAGCAAGAAAGGTCAAAACAAGAAGGGAAAGGATTCTGGTTCTCCAAGGGGGTCTAGGAAGCGAAAGGCTTCCCAAAACTATGTCGTTGCTGTACAGGCTCAAGCTGCACCAAATCAGCCTATGCAACCACTAGCCAAGAAGCCTGATCTTGGCAATGCACCTTTGTGAAACAGGTGTAACGGCCATCACCCACCACATCTTCAATGACGTCAATGCACCAACTGTGGAAGAAATGGTCATCTTGCTGCCACCTTCCGCATTCCTGCTAACCAGAATCAGGCAGTTCAGAACCAAGCCCAACAAATTGCTCAGCCTCTTGCTCAGCAACAAGGTCAAGCTACACGACCTCATTTTCCTCCTGGTTCGTGCTACAATTGTGGGGATCTGACCCACTACAGAAACTGGTGCCCAAGGCTAGCCAACCAAAATCAGAATCAAAATCCAAATCAGAATCAGGCTCGAGAACGAGTCTTCAACATGAATGCATAAGAGGCACAAGCAGATGATAATGTGGTGAACGGTACGTTCTTTATTAATAATCAGCCAGCATTTGTTCTTTTTTATTCGGGCGCCGATAAGAGTTTTGTGTCTTTATCTTTTGAGCCATTTCTTCGCGTGTCTAGAACGAAACTAGGTAAACCTTTGACAGTAGAGGTTGCTAGTGGTGAACCTATTATTCTTGATTCTGTTCTTCACAACTGCCAGTTGAACCTTAACAACCATCTTTTTCCCATTGACCTCACGCCTATGCAACTTGGAAGCTTCGACGTTATTGTGGGTATGGATTGGTTAGCCAAGCATCGCGCATAGGTGGTTTGTTTTGAGAAGATCGTTCGTGTGCCGCTTTCGACAGGTGAAATCCTACAGGTTCGTGGTGAGAAACCTGCTGGTAGTCTCAAACTCATGTCTTGTTTTAAAGCTCGGAAGTATCTGCAAAAGAACTATGTGGCATTTTTGGCACATGTTGTAGCAGATAAGGGCAAAGGTAAGTCTACTCAAGATATTCCTGTTGTACGGGATTATTCTGAAGTATTTCCTGAAGAGTTACTTGGTCTACCCCCAGCACGCCAAGTCGAGTTCCGTATTGATCTCGTACCTGGTGCAAATCCCATTGCCAGAGCTCCATATCGTCTTGCACCGTCTTAGATGCAAGAGTTGTCTAAGCAGCTGCAGGAGCTCTCTGACAAAGGTTTTATCCGTCCTAGCTTTTCACCTTGGGGTGCTCCCGTTCTTTTTGTCAAAAAGAAGGATGGATCTTTCAGGATGTGTATCGATTATCGTGAGCTTAACAAGCTTACCATCAAGAATTGATATCCCCTACCTCGCATCGATGATATCTTTGATTAGTTACAGGGCGCTTCTTATTTTTCAAAGATTGATCTGCGATCTGGATATCATCAACTTCGTGTGCATGAAGAAGATATTCTCAAGACAGCATTCCGCACTCGATATGGGCATTATGAGTTCACAGTCATGCCATTCGGTTTGACTAATGCTCCTGCTGTTTTCATGGACTAGATGAATAGGGTCTGCAAGCCTTATTTGGATAAGTTCATCATCGTTTTCATTGATGACATTTTGATATATTCTAAGACGCGAGCTGATCATGAGCAATATCTTCGTCTTACTTTGGAACTCCTAAAGAAAGAGCAACTTTTTGCCAAATTCTCCAAGTGTGAATTTTGGCTTAAAGAGGTTCAATTCCTAGGACATATTGTCAATAAACAAGGTATTCATGTAGATCCCTCCAAGATCAGTGCGATTAAGGATTGGGATACGCCTACTGCTCCTACTGAAGTTCGTTCTTTTCTTGGTCTTGCGGGTTATTATCGACGCTTCATTGAAAATTTCTCAAAGATTGCAGTTCCTCTAACTGCTCTAACTCAGAAGAACAAGCCCTTTGATTGGGGATTCAAACAAGAGGAAGCTTTTCAAAACTTGAAGCAGAAACTTTGTGACGCGCCTGTTCTGACTTTGCCCGAGGCAATGACGATTTCGTCGTTTATTGCGATGTATCTAAATTAGGTCTTGGCTGCGTCCTGATGCAAAGAAACAAAGTCATAGCATACGCATCGAGGCAGTTGAAGATACATGAGAAGAACTACACCACTCATGATCTTGAGTTGGGTGCAGTTGTCTTCGCTCTTAAAATTTGGAGACACTATTTTTACCGTACAAAATGTGTGGTTTTCACAGACCACAAAAGTCTTCAGCATATCTTCAATCAGAAAGAACTCAACATGAGGCAACGACGTTGGGTTGAGCTTCTAAACGACTATGACTGTGAAATTCGCTACCATCCTGGTAAGGCGAACGTCGTAGCCGATGCTTTGAGTCGCAAGGAACGTACTAAGCTTCATTGCGTTCGTGTTCAATCTGACATTCAAGCTCAATCCGATATCCAAACCTGCATTTCTCAGGCTTAACACACTTGTGTTTCACAAGGTTTGATGGATAAGGAATTTCCTTATCACATAACACCTGCTCTTGAACTGAAGGACAATGGATCGTATTACTTCGTGGACCGTTTGTGGGTCCCAAGCCAAGATAACCTCCGCACCTTGCTTATGGATGAAGCCCATAAATCTCGTTATTCTGTCCATCCTGGCTCAAATAAGATGTATAAGGATCTTCATATTCAGTACTGGTGGCCTGGTATGAAGAAAGACATTGCCTTATATGTATCAAAATGCCTTACTTGTCTTAAGGTTAAGGCTGAACATCAGCGTCCTTCTGGTTTATTGGAGCAACCAGAGATCCCAGTTTGGAAATGGGAAAACATTACTATGGATCTCATTACTAAACTCCCGCGCACTAAGAAAGGTCATGATGCCATCTGGGTAGTTGTTGATCGTCTTACTAAATCAGCGCATTTCTTGCCAATCTGTGAGGATTTTTCGGCTGACAAACTTGCTAAAATCTATGTGGATGAAATTGTAGCTCGACATGGTGTTCCTTTGAACATCATTTCTGACAGAGATGCTCGTTTCACTTCTCGTTTTTGGAGAACCATGCAATCTGCTATGGGGACCCAACTTAATCTGAGCACAGCTTATCATCCGCAAATGGATGGTCAGTCTGAAAGAACAATCCGGACTCTTGAGGATATGCTTAGAGCTTCTGTGATCGATTTTGGTGGTAGTTGGGATTCATATCTTCCGTTGATTGAGTTCTCCTACAACAACAGTTATCACTCCAGCATCAACATGGCTCCTTTCGAGGCTCTCAATGGTCGAAAATGTCGTTCACCAGTCTGCTGGAATGAGATCGGTGAGGCTCAGCTTACTGGACCTGCCCTCATCTTAGAGACAACAGATATGGTAAAGAAAGTTCGTGATAACCTTCAGACAGCTAGAAGCCGTCAAAAGAGTTACGCGGACCTAAAACGCAAGCCCTTGGATTTTCAAGTCGGTGATCGTGTATTACTTAAGGTCTCACCTTGGAAAGGTGTGATCAAATTTGGAAAGAAAGGAAAACTTGCACCTAGATACGTTGGACCATTCAAGATCGTTGATATTCGCTAATTTACACATATTTTAGTCCCCCGTTTTAGCCCTATTTTATGCGTTTTCAGCCGTAAAACCGTCATTCGGATACTTAATTATCTACATTTTTGTTTACAGGCCTAAAACAGCATACCAGACAAGATGATAGCAAAAACGAGGACTTTCCGGACAAAACGACGAAGCTGCGAAACTTCTGTTAGAAAACTGACCTGGGCGTCTGGAACGGTCGTGCGACCTCATGCACGACCGTGCGTCACCGATGATCCTGAATGACCCGGCAGTGAACGAGGCGTGCAACTCCGCGTGCAAGGCATTGAAGGCCAACCCGAAAAGGCACGGTCGTGCCGTATGCGGAACGGTCGTGCGGATCCGACGATCAAACAAGAGCTCGGAACTGAACGACCAAAGGACCAGGCGTGCAACTAAACTTCGGTGAGGAACAACCGTGCCAAGTGAAGAACGCCCGTGCTTCTCCGAAGACCAGTCAACGATCTGTGACGTCACGCAGTATGGTGGACCACCACCAATAATTGCTTAAAGTGCACGGTCGTGCGATCGGAAGAACGACCGTGCCACATCGAAAAAGCATAAAAACAGAACAGAACTATTCTATTCGTAACTCTGGAATTTTGGAGAGCTTTGCAGGCGATTTTGAGGCTCCGAGGGCTTCTGCTTTCACTCGGATTCAAGCCACATTGCCCGGTTTTGCTCATTTACTATCCGGATTCTTAATCTTGTGCTTGTTTATGGTTGGGTTTTCTAATCTTTCCATGATTTTGTTAATCTTTCAAGCATTTAGATTAATATTTATGTATTATTGTAGCCTTTGGGCAAAAACACAACAATCCCTTGCTTGATTATAACCATTAGTATGTTAATCTATGTTTGTAATGAAACTTTGAAGTATTTTCTATGATTATCTTTGATGATTAGTTTGCAACCTTGTTATTGATATTGATTTCTTGATTATAAGTAATTGTGTTGGATGATTGGTGCTTGGTTAGGTAAGATAGTTGAAAAATGAAGCTTATTTAATCATGTATTAGTAAACTTTAAACTTTGTTAACTAGCTTAACTTGGTTAAAATGTGGGCACCATGATACTCTAACGGGTTAGTGGTTTAATAAAATGTAATTATTGTTAATCAAGAAAGTTTGCCTTCACGGAAGGACTCTAACGGGTTAGATGGTGTTGTTATGAATTCTTGCCATGATTTGTTAGCTTAGTTAGTAGTTTCGGCCAAAATTGCTATCTTGGTGAATTTATGCGTAAGATTTGTAAAATGAACTCGGTTGCGATTTAATCTAGTTTATGCTTGTCTCGGTGGTTGCATTGTGTTTATCGGTGTTGCTTTCCTTGATTAAGTGAGGTTAGAAAACTCCTAACGGATGACTAACTTATTTTTAGGAGATTTTTGTAGACATTAATCAATTGCACGTTAAAGAACAATTTTAGGTGGTTAAAGTGTGTTTATCGTTTTAACTTTCCGAATGATTGTCATGTTAGGATTCCCGAAAGGGATACTAATTGTCTCGAAATGGAAAATTGACCGAATGCTTCTAGTGCCAAAACCGACTTAGTTGACATGCTTTGGTTGTGTATTAAGCAAGGCTATTTATATATAATTTACTATGTTTTATAAGTGTTTATTTATGCTTACTTTAGATTAATTAAAGCCAAAACAAATTATGTTTTTACCGGTAATTTAGTGGCAAAGGTCTAGTATTATTTCTCCGCCCATTTCCGTGGATCGATACTTGGTTCTTACCGATACTTTACTACATATATGACGGGGTACACTTGCCTCTTTCGTGTGTGTTTTGATGTAAAAATAATAATTACTTTTATAAATTTAAAACCAATTCGTGTGTAATTTCATTGTAAAAATATGTACAGTCGCGCACGTACCAAATTTTTGGCGCCGTTGCCGGGGAATGGCGAGTTTTAGGAACGACCCGAGTCATTGTGTTATCGGTGTATATACTTGTTAATATTTGTGTATATTTTCGTGATTATTTATTTTTTGATTTATTTGTTAATATTTCTTGCTTTTAATTCAATTTATTCATTTTCGTGATTCTTTTGTACACTTGTAAATTTTTATTCTATTTATTTGTTCTAATCCGGATTTATTTATTCATTTATTCGTTGAATTTTCGGCTCTTAAAAATCGTTTTTAAACTAGCCGATTCGATTATTTTCATTGCTTTAATTTTTACAAAAATTTCGGCCCATTTTCGGATTTTTATAAAATTTTCAGCCCATTTTTATACATATTCTGTTTCTATTCAGCTAAAAAAACATTATTATATTAATAAACTATTCATTGTGTCAGTTTTTCGTTTGCAGGTTGATGTCCTCAACTCCCGCGCCCGCTATTGCTGAGCCTACTGACGAACCAGCGCATAATCTTAGAAGAAGTAAGAGGCTACGCGAAAGGTCGCTTGTCATTGCACAACGCATAGCAAATGCAATCGACGAGCCGGTGATTATCTCTGAAGACGAAAGCTCAGGGGACGAGGAGAGAGTCGTCATGGCGGACGACGACCGACCGTTGAATGAAACAAATCAGCCCGGAAGGGCAGGCCTGGAGCCGAGTATCCTTCAGCCCACTATAGATGCACCTACTTTTGAAATTAGATCTAGTATTATTAACATGGTTCAGAATTCAGTACAGTTTGACGGACGTGAGCATGAGGATCCCGGGAGGCATATCGCTGCTTTTCTTGCTATTTGTTCGACATTTAGGATTACAGGTGTTTCGGAGGATTTCGGTTGAGGTTGTTTCCGTTTTCATTACGTGACAAAGCTAGAGCTTGGCTTATGTCACTTCCTGCCGGGTTCATCAGGATCTGGAGTCAGTTGGCGGAGCAGTTTATGCAGAAATATTTCCCACCTGAGAAAACGAACAAGCTACGGAACCGGATTGTTTCCTTTCGCCAGGTAGAGGGCGAGTCGTTGCATGCGGCTTGGGAGAGATTCAAGGATTTGTTGATTGATGTGCTACATCACGGCTTCTCCAAGCGATAGCTGGTTTTGACGTTCTATCAGGGGCTCAGCTATAATACGCAAGAGCGATTAGACGTGAACGCGGGAGGCGATCTTGGAACTAAGACGCCGACTGAAGCGTATGATATTATAGAAAAAACTGCGTTGAAATCCAGCTCGCGTCGGGACAGAGATATAGGTCGGGCATCATCATCATCATCTCGTTCAGAAGTTCATGCTGTAGACGACTACACGGCCATTACTGCACAAATATCGGCTCTTGCATCGAGATTCGACAGGTCCCAGATGATTGCGCATGCTGGCTCGGGATGTGACCAGTGCGGAGTGTCACACGAGCCTGGGGCATGTTTTCAGGGAGTCGTATATGAGGGCCACGAAGAAGTAGATTTCGTGAGTAATCAGGTAAGGCCGCAGAACAACCCGTACAGCAACACCTATAATCCCGGTTGGAGAAATCACCCAAATTTTGGGTGGCGAGCGAACACAGGAAATCAGAACCTATTGGGGTTCACTCAGCATGCTCCAGCGCCTCAGCAGGGTCAGTAGTATCAGCAGTACAACCAACCCTACCAGCAGCGTCCATACTCGTACCAGAATCAGGGCACTGAGAGTAGCTCCCAGCAGCAGGCCCCTCAGTCTAGTTCCAAGCTTGAGGATATGATGGCTCAGCTTCTCTCTAGCTCTGAAAAACGATACCAACAAAGCGAAGATCGTTTTCTAGCTAACGAGGGAGAAATGAGGAGTCAGAAGGCCTCGATTCAGAATATCGAGAATCAGGTTGGTCAGCTGGCACAGATGATGTCCAAAAGACCCCCAGGCGGTCTTCCGGGTAATACAGAACCAAACCCGGGCGGACACAGGGATGTGAATGCTGTCATGACCAGGAGTGGAAAAACTACCGGACCCGTCATATCGGGCTCAGTACCGATCACTGAAGCGGTCCCGACTGACACACCGGACGAGGTGCAAGCCAGGCTGCGCCCAGCAAGTACAGCACAAGTCCAGGAGCCGGTCAAAGATTACACTCCTACAGTACCTTATCCAAGCAGGCTGAAGAAGCAGAAGAATGAAGAACAATACGGTAAGTTCCTTGAGTTGTTTAAGCAACTACACATCAATATACCGTTTGTTGAAGCCTTGGCCCAGATGCCAAAGTATGCGAAATTCCTAAAGGATATCCTCTCGAATAAACAGAAGCTCGAGGATATATCATGTGTGGTGATGAATGAAACTTGTTCCGCCGTTCTGCAAAACCGTCTGCCCACGAAAATGGGAGATCCTGGTAGCTTTACGCTCCCGTGTTTGATTGGAAACATGTCTGTTAGCCATGCATTGGCTGACTTGGGAGCGAGTATCAACCTTATGCCGTATAAGGTTTTTACAAAGCTGGATCTGGGTGAGCCGTCACCCACTAGGATGAGCATTCGGTTGGCAGATCGCTCAATAAAGTATCCGCGCGGATTTGTGGAAAACATGCTTGTAAAAATCGATAAATTTGTTTTCCCCGTGGATTTTGTTATCCTTGACATGGACGAAGATTCAAGGGTACCTTTGATACTTGGACGTCCTTTCCTCAATACAGCGAGGACGATTGTTGATGTGGCAGCTGGCCAAATCACGCTCCGAGTGAATGATGAGCACGTGACATTCGATATCAAAAGATCGATGCAGCATCCGCAATGTCACGATGACATTCTTTACTATGTCGACATTGTCGATGCATGTGTGTTCTCTCATTTTCAAGGTACTATTGACGAGATTGAATCGAACACACGTCTGTCGTGTGGGGACCTGATTGGCATTACGCAGGAGGGCCACGATTTCGAGCAGCCAGTCTATCAGATTGGTGACGATGGTTCCCAGAGTCCAGAGAGATTTCTAGAAATTGGCCATGTAAAAGAGGAGGAAGCAAAGCCTTCGGTTGAAGATCTGACGCCTTTGGAGTTGAAAGAACTCCCACAACATCTCGAGTATGCATTTCTTGACGAGGAGCGTCGCTTACCGGTCATAATTTCGGCATAATTGGAAAAGGATGAGAAAAATAAGCTTCTCGAGGTTCTGAGACTTCATAAGAGAGCCATTGCATGGAAAATCATGGATATCAAGGGCATCAATCCTTCTTTTTGTACTCACAAGATTCTGATGGAAGACGACTACAAACCATGTGCACAGCATCAGAGGCATTTAAATCCAAATATGCAGGACGTGGTGAAGAAGGAGGTGATTAAGTTGTTGGATGCCGGCATGATTTATCCTATTTCGGACTCTGTGTGGGTGAGTCCAGTGAAGGTCGGACCTAAGAAAGGTGGTATGACTGTAGTCTCGAATGATAGGAATGAACTAATTCCTACCCGTACCGTCACAGGGTGGCGAGTTTGCATTGACTACCGCAAACTCAATGATGCTACTCGCAAGGATCACTTCCCGCTTCCATTCATCGACCAGATGTTGGAACGTCTGTCGGGGAAGTTGTATTACTGTTTCCTAGACGGGTTCTCTGGGTACTTTCAGATTCCTATCGCTCCTGAGGATCAGGAGAAGACTACCTTTACCTGCCCCTTCGGCACGTTCGCCTACCGGCGGATGCCTTTCGGGTTATGTAATGCACCAGCGACCTTCCAGAGATGCATGGTTGCAATTTTCCATGACATGATCGAGGATTCCATGGAGGTTTTCATGGATGATTTTTCGGTATTTGGGGATTCCTTCGATCACTGCTTGGAAAATTTGAGAAAGATGTTGAAGAGGTGTGAGGAGACAAATCTGGTCCTGAACTGGGAGAAATGCCACTTCATGGTGAAGGAGGGCATAGTTCTGGGACACAAAATTTCTCACGCGGGCATGGAAGTCGATCCAGCTAAAGTCGACATTATTTCTCGACTTCCGCCCCCACCTCTGTTAGAGCTATACGGAGCTTTCTCGGTCATGCCGGGTTCTATCGGCGATTCATCAAGGATTTTTCAAAAATTGCCAGACCCATGACCCGTCTGTTGGAGGAAGATGCTCCGTTCATATTTGGAGATGATTGCTTGAGAGCCTTTGACCTTCTCAAGCGAAAGTTGATTGAGGCCCCTATTTTAGTTGCACCGGACTGGAGTCTGTCGTTTGAGATTATGTGCGACACGAGTGATTACGCTATAGGGGCCGTTCTTGGCCAAAAGAGAGAAAAGCACTTTCACCCGATCTATTATGCGAGCAAAACTCTTCACGACGCTCAGGAGCATTATACCACGACAGAAAAAGAGCTCTTAGCGGTCGTTTTCGCATTTGACAAATTTAGATCGTACTTGGTGCTTTCGAAAACCATTGTATATACTGATCACGCTGCCATCCGATATCTCTTCAGCAAACAGGACGCCAAACCGCGTCTGATCAGGTGGATCTTGTTGCTGCAAGAGTTCGATATTGAAATTCAAGATAAAAAGGGTGCGTTGAATGTAGCGGCTGACCATCTATCTCGGTTAGAGCATGGAGACATCGTGGACGCGCGTTGGGATTCCATAAATGACAACTTCCCACACGAGTCTTTGATGAGTGTTGAGATATGCGATGAGTCGCCATGGTTCGCTGACCTTGCAAACTACCTTGCTTGCGGGATTCTGATTAAAGGGTTGACTCACTAGCAAAAGAGGAAATTCTTTTCGGATGTCAAGCACTACATTTGGGATGACCCTTACTTGTTTCGGGTAGGTGCTGATCAGGTGATTAGGAGATGTGTTTCAGGGAACGAGGCGACCGATATTCTGCGCCACTGTCACGAGGGACCTACCGGAGGCCACCATGGAGCCAACTTTACCGCCAAGAAGGTGTTGGATTCCGGGTTTTATTGGCCAACTATATTTCGTGATGCGCAGAGTTGGGTTAGAGCGTGCGATGCTTGCCAGAGGG
This sequence comes from Helianthus annuus, assembly GCF_002127325.2. Classification (NCBI taxonomy): domain Eukaryota; kingdom Viridiplantae; phylum Streptophyta; class Magnoliopsida; order Asterales; family Asteraceae; genus Helianthus; species Helianthus annuus. The sequence goes on from NC_035441.2 coordinate 84,081,695, forward strand.
CGACAAATATATCGGCACGTGATGAAATGCCTCAGAACTGGATTCAGGTTTGTGAAGTCTTTGATATATGGGGGATAGACTTCATGGGACCATTTCCCCCCTCACGAGGTAATAAGTACATCCTGGTCGCAGCTGACTATGTATCGAAGTGGGCGGAGGCACAAGCCTTACCCACCAATGATGCCAGGGTGGTCGTGAGATTTTTGAAAAGCTTATTTGCCCGGTTCGGCGCTCCGAAAGCGCTTATCAGTGACAGAGGGACGCATTTTTGCAATACTCAGCTCGAGAGAGCTTTGTCCCGTTACGGTGTGCATCACCGTCTATCCACGCCCTATCATCTACAGACAAGCGGGCAGGTGGAAGTTACGAACCGGGGGCTAAAAAGAATCCTTGAGCGGTCGGTAGGTGCAAACCGCAAGGATTGGTCGGATAAGCTTGATGAAGCGTTGTGGGCTTTCCGTACGGCTTACAAGACGCCTATTGGGACTACTCCCTTTAGGCTTGTGTACGGAAAGGCATGCCATTTACCGGTTGAGTTGGAGCATAAAGCGATGTGGGCGCTAAAAACCGCAAATCTGGACTTGAAAGCCGGAGGTGAAGCCCGGTTTCTCCAGATTCATGAGTTGGAAGAATTGCGACAACGCGCTTATGAGAGCTCCGTGTTGTACTAGGAGCGCACGAAAAGATTGCACGATAAACGCTTGAAGGACCACAAAGAATTCCTAGCGGGCGATCTTGTTCTTCTTTACAACTCGCGGTTGCGCTTATTTCCCGAGAAGCTTCATTCACGTTGGACAGGCCCATACACGGTTAAAGAGGTATTTCCGTATGGGACTGTTGCAATAGAGAACGCGGACGGCGTTATTTTCAAAGTAAATGGCCATCGCTTGAAGTTATACGTTGCCGGGCCGACAGAGTCGGTGATGGAGGTTATTGAACTCCAAACCCCGCACACATCATAAGTGTGGGGAGGAGAGAGTCTACGCTGCTGACTCGTGGATCAAAAATGCAGCAAGAGCGTATTTTGCGCTTTAGGGGTAGTATCGTCATTTAGGTTTTATTTTCTAATTTTAGCTTGGAGTCTTGCTATCGACTCGTCGACAAAAATTTAGCATGAGTCTACGCTACTGACTCGCCGACAAAAATATAGCAGGAGCGTCTTTGGCGCTATAGGGGCAAAATTGTCCGTTTTTATGTCTTTGTAGTTTTAGTGTAATTTAGGTTAGTTAGGTAGTTTCCGTTAGTTTGTACAGTTTCTATTCGTGCCGAGCGAAGGTTCTATGTTGCAATATTGTTAGAACAGTAGGCATGTTGAAAAAAATGGCGAAAAACGGCCAAAACAGTTGATGGAAATGGCTTCTGCAGAAAATTCTGATCTGCAGCTGATGCACGACCGTGCCAGGATTAGCACGACCGTGCATTTCCGAGCTGCTGGTACGGTGGATCGCACCCTCGGTGCATCACCGAGAAAAATGAATGTTGTCGGCGACGCACGACCGTGCCAAACGGAGAACGACCATGCGTCAGGCTGAGGGCAGTTTTGTCATTTGGCACTATAAATACCCTCATCTGCAGCCCCCATTCACAAATCGCAAAACCCTACCAGCACCAGGCCGTTCCAGAGCGATACTTCATCAAATCGCACGATTTTTCGCACGATCTTACACCCTTCTTCGCACGGTACGTTCGTAGTTGTAGATTTCTTGTTTCCCTGCTTTCTAGGTTAGATTTCCTCCGATTCTTCAAGGGATTTATTAGGGTTCTCTTCATAAACAAATCTAAACCCTAACCCTTGTTTGAATCTTGCTTATCGTGAACACCCGGTTGAGTTTCCGACCCCTGTTTGTACAAAAAAGTTGTTGATTTTGGAAAAATCAGGCTATTCAAAGTTCAGGGGTTTGAAATCTGCAGGTCACATATCGCACGGTCGTTCCTTGGATGGAACGGTCGTGCCATTCCGGGTAAATCACGATTCCAGCTTGTTGTCCGGTGTTGCACGGTGGTGCCAATTGACCGCACACCGTGCAGTTCCGAGTTTCCTGGGCAGATGGTGCACGTCATCGGCGACGCACGACCGTGCTTATCGCCGCACGACCGTGCCATATGCCCAGATCAGATTTACAGCTCCTTCATAATTGTGCTTTCTGCTGTTTTCGAATTAAATTTTTCCTGTTCCATGATTTCTTATATTCCTCGTGCAGATGAATCATCCCTTCCTTCAGTTCGATCCCAACAACGAGCGTGAGGCTTTATGCATTCCAAAAAGAGATGCATTATGGGCCCGGAGGGGGCAGTTCAGAGTCCCCAGATGGTTAGATTGGGAGGTGATGCAAGAACTCAATCAGTATGACCGATTAGAAAACATGATGAGTCGCCCACTTACAAATCTAGTCGGTTGCAACCGACCCGTTTACTTGGAGCTGACCATAGAGTTCTTTGCATCATATGCCTACGAAAAGCCGGTTGTTGCTCGACGACCCAAATTCCGCCACAAGGAGCGGATAGCTTTTAGATTATGTGGTCGATGGCACAGGTGGTCGGTTGGTCGTTTGGGTAGGAGGCTCGGGATTTACACTAGAGAAGACATGGATGATCCCAATGTCTTCACAGAGCAGTTCACCTTCCCTTCTGATGCAGCACGGGATGCGTTTTGGGCTGCAAATGCCGTTGGGGACCCATACAACCCAAGGATGTCAAAGGCCTCACGACTTAAAGACCCTCTGGTGCGAGTGATGCACCATGTGTTTAGCCACACTATATGCGGTCGCATGGACAGTCTTGGTAACTGTCCAACACCAGATTTGATTTTTCTATACGCATTGGTGGAGAAGGCACCCATCAACTTAGCGGCGCGAATGGCTGAATACTTTGTGAAGTGCTCAGGGAGGACTCCTAGCAGTCAGATACATGGCGGTCAGTATGTGACCGAAATTGCGTACAACGAACACCTTATGACTGAGGAGGTGCTTCAGAGTCTCACTCTGATAACCGAGGGGGTTCATGTTGACATCAGGTCACTGAAGGCGATGAGGGTAATTGTTGAGACTGATCACGGGGATAGGTTGAGGGGGCTCAACAACGAGGTCTGGGACCCGTTGCCCCCACTCCCAGAAGAGGAAGAGGAAGAGGATGTAGAGATGCAGGAGCAGCACCAGCCACACACACCGCCACATGAGCCGCAACATCATGAGTACCACCAGCATCAGGATTGGCCTGAGTTTTATCAGCAGTTCCAGCAGATGCGTGGTACGCAGGAGCAGCATGGTATATACATCGACCAGATTAGAACTAGCCAGAACCAGATCCGGGCTAGTCATGATCAGCTCAGGGCCACTCAGGATCAGCTTAGGCGTAGCCAGGAGAGCTTATACCAGGGGGTGAGTGCCGGATTTTCATACTTGTTCGGGGAGATGCACCATGCATATCCCGACTACTTTCAGCACCCTCCATAGTTCCCACCATGGAACCCACCTGGTTATAGTGATGCGGGCCCATCCTTCACGAGAGACGATGACGGTGATGACGAGTAGGAGTTGGTGGTGATGTTCGTTAGTGGTTTTTATTATTATTTTAGTACTTGTCATTTCGGGTGTTCTTTTTGCTTAGTATGTCGAACACCCTCGGATTGTATTGTATTTTAAAACACTTTACTTTCTGTTATGTTGTTATTTGGATTGGTAGTATTTATGTACATTATGGTTTATGTATATTTATTCTGTTACTGTTCTGTTTTGCTGTACCATATGACATACTTGCAGATTTTGGCTATCAAGTCTTTGACCGGAGCATATGACAGATACATCTTTGGAAGTCTCGATTCTTCAGATATCATCTTGAGGGGAGCACTATTATCCTTTTTCTCTATATTTCGGGTTTCGCATTGGGGATAATGCGAAGTTCAAGTGTGGGGAGGGGGTTAACTTTGTTAACTTTGTTTGTCCTCATATATATAAAAAAAATCAGAAAATCAGAAAAATCATTCAAAAATACCTGTATTTTGTATATATTTTAGTAAATAAACCGGTTGGTTGTGTTTTAGAAAGCTTCGGACTTGATAAAAACTCGACAAGCAAAATATTTTTTGAAAAAGGAAACCGGAAAGCGTGACAAACAAAGAAAGACTTACATGATAGTTTTCACACTTTTACCCATTCCATCCGTTACGTGAGCATATTTGAGCCTATTATTATATATTTGTTCATTTCGGATATAGGAGTGAGTCGGATGTTATGTGTAATATAGAACTTGTCACTAGTATGCTTGTTAAAACCATGAACTTGTGGATTTGTGTAAAAGTGATAGAGGCACTTAGATTACCCCTTTGTTGTAAACCTTGTTCTTTGTGTTGTGCTCCCCGTTCACCTTATATTACCCTTTAGGATTAACCATGTCGAGCCTTCCCGTTTACCTTTGTTTACCCATATTATCGCCCACTTAGCCAAATTTAGCCTTTGTATGTTTTATACCCTTTTTAGTGTTGAAACTCGGACAAAATAATCGTTTAACTAGCGTTTGTTTCAGTTTATTGTATAGTTTGCTTATGAAAAAAAAACAGAAAATAAAACACCCTAAAATAGGGTGAAGTTGATAAAATCGAGCAATTTTGAACACTTAAATGTTAAAATTTCGTTGATAAGCTCGATTGCGCAATCTTCGCCTTTTTAAGGCATTTGTATGTATAGTTGTATACGTTGTTGCTAGTTAAACGCTACTACCGAGTTTTAACCATTTTCGCCACTTTATATGTCTACTTCCATACCCTTCGCCCAAGCCTAACGTTACAACCCGTAAAGACCTCTTGATTTACACTTATTTGCATGATTAGTTGGTGGAGACGAGATCTTATGACAAGCTTATGATATTGCATATTTCATTGACGTGGCATTGAGTGTTTGCACATACACATTTTATGTATGTTTCATAAATAAAACCGAGTGTGTGTGAATATTGTGAGTCGTGTGAAGATTAACATGTTGAGTCAGTTAAATGTGAAGTCACGGCCTTTTGGTTGTCGCTATTATAATTGCTTATGCTTGTTGGGTTTGAGTCTTTTGATGGTGTCTTTCGACAAACCGGCTAACCGTTTATAGTAGTTTTCAATAAAATAGTGTGTAAATTATCGTTCTTGTTTGCTTCCGTCTTTTATTGCTTTTTAGTTCAGCTTGCTTGAGGACAAGCAAGGTTCAAGTGTGGGGAGATTTGATATTCGCTAATTTACACATATTATAGTCCCCCGTTTTACCCCTATTTTATGCGTTTTCAGCCGTAAAACCGTCATTCGGATACTTAATTATCTACATTTTTGTTTACAGGCCTAAAACAGCATACCAGACAAGATGATAGCAAAAACGAGGACTTTCCGGACAAAACGACGAAGCTGCGAAACTTCTATTAGAAAACTGACCTGAGCGTCTGGAACGGTCGTGCGACCTCATGCACGACCGTGCGTCACTGATGATCCTGAATGACCCGGCAGTGAACGAGGCGTGCAACTCCGCGTGCACGGCATTGAAGGCCAACCCGAAAAGGCACGGTCGTGCCGTATGCGGAACGGTCGTGCGGATCCGACGATCAAACAAGAGCTCGGAACTGAACGACCAAAGGACCAGGTGTGCAACTAAACTTCGGTGAGGAACGACCGTGCCAAGTGAAGAACGCCCGTGCTTCTCCGAAGACCAGTCAACGATCTGTGACGTCACGCAGTATGGTGGACCACCACCAATAATTGCTTAAAGTGCACGGTCGTGCGATCGGAAGAACGACCGTGCCACATCGAAAAAGCATAAAAATAGAACAGAACTATTCTATTCGTAACTCTGGAATTTTGGAGAGCTTTGCAGGCGATTTTGAGGCTCCGAGGGCTTCTGCTTTCACTCGGATTCAAGCCACATTGCCCGGTTTTGCTCATTTACTATCCGGATTCTTAATCTTGTGCTTGTTTATGGTTGGGTTTTCTAATCTTTCCATGATTTTGTTAATATTTCAAGCATTTAGATTAATATTTATGTATTATTGTAGCCTTTGGGCAAAAACACAACAATCCCTTGCTTGATTATAACCATTAGTATGTTAATCTGTGTTTGTAATGAAACTTTGAAGTATTTTCTATGATTATCTTTGATGATTAGTTTGCAACCCTTGTTATTGATATTGATTTCTTGATTATAAGTAATTGTGTTGGATGATTGGTGCTTGGTTAGGTAAGATAGTTGAAAAATGAAGCTTATTTAATCATGTATTAGTAAACTTTAAACTTTGTTAACTAGCTTAACTTGGTTAAAATGTGGGCACCATGATACTCTAACGGGTTAGTGGTTTAATAAAATGTAATTATTGTTAATCAAGAAAGCTTGCCTTCACGGAAGGACTCTAACGGGTTAGATGGTGTTGTTATGAATTCTTGACATGATTTGTTAGCTTAGTTAGTAGTTTCGGCCAAAATTGCTATCTTGGTGAATTTATGCGTAAGATTTGTAAAATGAACTCGGTTGCGATTTAATCTAGTTTATGCTTGTCTCGGTGGTTGCATTGTGTTTATCGGTGTTGCTTTCCTTGATTAAGTGAGGTTAGAAAACTCCTAACGGATGACTAACTTATTTTTAGGAGATTTTTGTAGACATTAATCAATTGCACGTTAAAGAACAATTTTAGGTGGTTAAAGTGTGTTTATCGTTTTAACTTTCCGAATGATTGTCATGTTAGGATTCCCGAAAGGGATACTAATTGTCTCGAAATGGAAAATTGACTGAATGCTTCTAGTCCCAAAACCGACTTAGTTGACATGCTTTGGTTGTGTATTAAGCAAGGCTATTTATATATAATTTACTATGTTTTATAAGTATTTATTTATGCTTACTTTAGATTAATTAAAGCCAAAACAAATTATGTTTTTACCGGTAATTTAGTGGCAAAGGTCTAGTATTATTTCTCCGCCCATTTCCGTGGATCGATACTTGGTTCTTACCGATACTTTACTACATATATGACGGGGTACACTTGCCTCTTTTATGTGTGTTTTGATGTAAAAGTAATAATCACTTTTATAAATTCAAAACCAATTCGTGTGTAATTTCATTGTAAAAATATGTACAGTCGCGCACGTACCAATCGTCGAAAGAATCGGTAAGGTAGCCTATAGACTTGAGTTACCTCCTGAACTTGGAAATGTTCATCCAACCTTTCACGTGTCCAATCTCAAGAGGTGTTTAGCTGATGAGAACCTCCACATACCGCTTGACGAAATTCGTGTTGATAAAACACTAAAATTTGTTGAGAAACCGGTGGAAATCATGGAACGTGAAGTCAAGTGGCTTAAACGCAAGCGCATTCCTTTGGTCAAGGTTCGCTGGGAATCTAAACGTGGACCCGAGTTTACTTGTGAAAGCGAAGATCAAATGAAGGCGAAGTATCCGCATCTTTTTCCACGAGTTTCCTCTAAATAAATTTCGGGACGAAATTTCCACAAGTAGGGGAGACTGTAACAATTGTGCTTAAAATCATTGTGAACAGTTCAGTTATCAATAAAACAAAGTTATTTGATCCCAATGTTTGTTTGTTTATGTTTTACATTTTTCATGTTTTGACTTTTGTTCAATTTCAAACTCTACATCGCTTTTTGGAGATTATACACAAACTGGTGCGTAAACGTACTTAGTTTAACGCGACAAATACTCCAAAACATCAACATATACTTAACATACCTTAAATAACCTTTACATAACTTAGAAATAAGTTTTGAAGGCTTTGGTATGGCAAAAACAAGTTAATTCGCCTACAGGGACTAAATTTGACAAACTGCGAAAGTATGCCAATTTGAAATGTAACAGACATTCCGGAACATGACCATAAGTTAAACATACCATAAATATCCTTTACATAGCTTAGAAATAGGCTTTGAGGGGTTCGGTATGCTAAAATAAACTTTTGGATCGTTCAGGGACTAAAAGTGTCAAAAAGTGCATAAGTTTGCACTTTCGCGCATAACTTACGTTCTGAATACAACCGGACATCCAAAAATTTATGTAAGCACTAAATATTTTATTTTAGTGTTTGGAATGAGAAAAATCCATTCGTCGCGTCATTTGGATCGTTTTTCGCACTTATGCGCATTCCGTCGTAATTAAGCGAACATCGCAACCGTACGGCCAAACGAACCGACATCCGGCATATTTTTGAGCATGTTTCATGTCCACAATGTTTAAGCATTATTTTAGGGCCTTAATGTTGGCTTAACAGGCCTTAAACATGTCGGAAAAGTCTTTAAACACCAACAGGGACTGAAACTGTCATTTTCCAAAGTTGGTTGCAGATCAGGACACCCAGGCGGGGCGCGTAAGCCTCGTCTGAACCTTACGTGGGCCGCTAGGCCTCCCCAGATATGCAGAAACTCGTTTTCACAGCTGTTAGCAGCCTTTCAACACTCCAAAGGGCAATACCTCTTGCAAACCTCTGGGGTTGGGGTCATATTGTGATACCATAGCATTTTGACACTTGTACGGATGAGATTCAAGCACGTAAATCGATAAATGATCCTAACGGTCTTGCATATCCTATAAATACCCCCCCCCCATTCTTGCAAAACCCACAAAATCTGATCTAAAAGCTCTAAGTTGAAGCCTTTGCTTCATACATGAGCTACTGGACCAAGATTAGCTTTCGGGGACCCTTCGTAAGTGTTCTTTCGTTCTTTTATCGCTTTTCGAGTCCTAAAGTCAAACTTTGTGTGACTTTCTGCATTGACCAGTTTATGGTCAATGCGAAGTTCGTTTGAACTTCATAACGTGAGCGTGATCACGATGGTTATAGTCCATAGTGACTATACCTACTGATTACAACGTTATCTAGGCTCAGTGACGAGTCGTAGTTTCGGCCAAAATGCGCATTCTTGCGTATTTTGTAACCAAGCTACTCATCGGTATCAAAACCGTTTGTTTTGATACCAAACCTGTTTTCTAACTTAGTTAAGCATGTTTTAACATGCTTAGCTTGTCACTTTTAGTTTAGTGCTTATATAGGGTCGTAAGGTAAGCGATCTAAACAATCGCTTATACTTTCGAACCCGACCCGTTTGGTCGATCATTAGGATCCGACCAAACACATTAGGTGACCATAGTTGTATAGGGAATAACCTTCCGAGGTTATACCTTATGGTCACATCGTTTGAGTAGTTGTATGATAGGTAGTATATATACGCCTTAGGTAAATTACCAAAGTACCCTTTGAACACCAAAATTCATTTTAAGCATATGTAACATAACTTTTGGTATCTAAACTGATTTGGCAACAATATTAGACATGTTAAGGCATATTTTACTTATCATAGGGCTAGTTAGGCGTTCCGAACGCGTTTTACGTGAACGACGCGTTAAAGTAGCATAAGCTACCTAAACGGGTCGTAATGGGTCGTAAGCACTTAGGTTAGGTTTCATTTTAGTATGTGGGCTTTGTTAAACCATATTACATGAGTTTCCATACTCATTTGGTTTACGAACCCTCATTCTATCTAATCCTCCGATTTTAGGTCCGATATATTAACATAGTTACCTATATTAGGTGTCGTTTGATATCCGTGATCTCTAGCATTGTTTGGTTGTTACGCAAGGACTTCTAAGCAATCTCAAGTGAGTACATAGTCCCCTCCTTTACTGTTTTCCAAACTGTTTTTGGGTGAAACACATGTGCCTACTTGTTACTTTCGTGCTTTCATGTTTTCACATCATATACTTGCTATGCTCATTAGTACACTATTAGTACATGATTTACATTACATTGTTTCGCTATGTATGTTTGCTTAGCATACTTAGTACATTGTTTTACTTTACATTTCTGCTATGTATGTTGACTGATAGCATGCTAGCATATTGATTTACATGACTTTTCTGCTTTGTATGTTAACTTAGCATACTTAGTACATTGTTTTCATATAACACGTTTACATTTGCTATAACATTTGGTTTGCACAAAAGGGACTTATATACGTTCATTAACATTAGCTACGCCGCTTGGTAGTAAGTAGTGGTACCATTGGACTTGACAAATCCCATTCCTGACATCCCGGGTTTGTTTGGATGCAAGGAATGACTGAATTCGAAAACATTTCTTTTGATAACCTTGACTCAGGGTTATCCGACTGTCTCAAGGCTTGAATGTATGTGTTAACTTACCACATAAATGTATGTATCAATGTAACATGCTTTTACTTTGCAAAACATAACTTTTTGATATATTCAAAATACTCTGTTTTGTACATTTTTCTACATTTGGTTATGTGACAATACTTTACTTACAATACATAACATTTGTTACACATAACTTGACTACATTTGGACTTTTTAACATTTGCCAAGGTTTATACAAGGACTTTTGACAATTGGTTTAAACATAGACGTTATACATTGTTGGTTGGTTTGAGTGACTTAAGTAACGAGATGTGAGTAGTATAATACAAACCTGGTAAATACGCCGCTGGTACTTTTTATATATAAGAGTTTGTATTATATTACATATCATACCGTTACTTAAATTATTCATTTTTGACTTATACATTTTACACAAGTAGCACGTTTTCACAAGGCTTTGGTTTGCAATATAGTTTATTTTATACAACTCATTTTACTTGGTTATTCATTTAACCATACATTATTCTTTTATCTATACGTATCATTTGATTTTATCACTTTTAAATGATTTACAAAACAAAACAATTTACAAGGTTCATGACTGAATTTTAATAAACAGTTCTTAATCTTAAGTCATGAATCCTATTTTCACAAAACCTATGTATCTCACATGCATTTTTATGCTGACGTACCTATTTTCACATGTGTTTTCAGGAGCTTTTGCGTAGGACGATGATCGTGACACTAGGGCGGACCTGTGCCTTAGAGACATAAAATGAAGATAGACTTAGTTTAACTATGTTATGTACTCTTGGTTTTCATGTTTAAGACAATGTTACTCTATTGTTGATAAATAAAACGTAACTTTGCATGCCATGGTTGTGAAACAATTAATTCTGTTACAACACTCCCCGACGTTTCCGCCACGTTTGATTGTTCCACGTGGTCGGGGTGTGACAAAAACAGTGGCTGATTTTTAACTATCAGTGGATTAAAACACTGATGTTTGATCAACAGTGATTAACAAGAGAATGAAAGAATAGAGGTTGACTATCAGCAGTACAACATTTAATAGAACAGATGTTTGAACCAAAAACAGTGGTTATGACAGACTTTTAAGGATTAATGAAATTTTCATTTTTAGTTATTTTTAAGGATGGATGTTTGATTTTCTGAAAACATTTTAATGCTTTTTATTTATAGAAAAACAGGATTTTGCCTGTTATTCCATGTTTAGCATGCCAATCCTAGAGATCAAGCTTTCAAAGGTGGATGTGTCTAAAGCCTTTGTTAACACATCTGTCAGTTGATCTTTAGTTGGAACATGATGCAGAGAAATCAAACCTTTTTCATAGCAATCCCTCATAAAGTGATGTCTGATATCAATATGCTTGGTGGTTGAATGAGAAACTGGATTTTTGATGATATTTTCTGCTGCCTGACTGTCCAACATGAGAGGAGTCTTTAAGGCAGTGATACCAAAATCCAGAAGTTGATTTTGAAGCCATAGTAGTTGGGCTGTACAGCTTGCAGCAGCTATATACTCTGCCTCAGCAGTGGATGTTGAAACAGCTGCTTGCTTTTTACTTTGCTAAGACACTAAGCAATTGCCTAGGAATTGGCACCCTCTTGAAGTGGACTTCCTTGTTGTGTTACATCCAGCAAAGTCACTGTCTGAGAAACCTGAAAGCTTGATATTTCCATCAGCTGGATACCAGACACCAAGTGTGGGAGCACCTTTAAGGTATCTGAATATCCTTTTTATAGCAATAAGGTTTGACTTTCTAGGGGCTGATTAGGATCTTGCACAAACACATGTTGCAAACATGATGTCTGGTCTAGATGTAGTTAGGTACAATAAAGACCCAATCATGCTTCTATAAAGAATTTGATCAACCAAATCATCCTTTTCATCAGACATGACTAACTTGGTGGTTTCTATGGGGTATACTACATGGTTTGCAATCATTCATATCAAATTTTGTTGAGTTCTTTGGCATATTTGCCTTGATGAATGAAAGTACCATTTTGCAGTTGCTTTACTTGGAGACCAAGAAAGCACTGTAGTTCACCCATTGCACTCATCTCAAACTCAGCTGTCATGAGTTGTCTAAACTTTTCACACATTTTAGAACATGTGCTTCCAAAAATGATGTCATCCACATAAATTTGGACAATCATCAAGTATTTCCCTCTTCATTTTAAAAACAGTGTTTTGTCTATTTTACCTCTTGTGAAACCAATGGAAAGAAGAAACGTGGAAAGAGTTTCATACCAGACTCTAGGTGCTTGTTTCAAGCCATACAAAGCTTTGTTTGCTTGTAGACATGATTTGGATAAAATGGATCCTTAAAGCCAGGAGGTTGACAAACATATACCTCTTCTTGAATCTTACCATAGAGGAATGCACATTTGATATCCATTTGAAACACCTTTATGTTGTGGTTGACAGCAAAGGCCAGGAACAATCTAATAGCTTCCAATCTTGCTATAGGAGCAAAAGTTTCATCATAAACAATGCCCTCTTCCTGTCTGAAACCTTGAACCACTAGCCTTGCTTTATTCTTGACAACAATGCCCCTTTCATCAGTTTTATTTTTGAAGACCCACTTTGTGCCAATAGGACTCGCATTCTCTGGCAGTGGTACAAGCTCCCATACTTGTTGTCTTCTAAACTATTGGAGCTCCTCTTGCATGGCCTCTACCCAGCTGTTGTCTTTTACCTCTTGGTACTTGACTGGCTGATGGAGAGATAGAAAACCAGCAAAAAGACAGATGTTTTGGGATTGGCTTCTTGTGAGCACCCCTTCACTGATGTTGCCAATAATTTGGTTTGGTGGATGAGACTTCAAGAAGATTAGATCTCCTTTGTATGGAACAATGGCATTTAATGGTGAGGGCTGCAGATGTGAATCATCTGAGCAAACAACTGTTGGTGACTTTGATACTCCAATAATGTCTTGAAATGGAAGTGGAGGAGTAGGTGGAATTGGTGTGGAAAAATGTTGACTTTTATCCACTGTTAGAGGACTTTTATCAACAGTGTTTGATGATGTGGAAGCAGGAGTTAAAGGGCTACTTTGGTCAACAACTGTTGAGGTAGCAGTGGTTGAGCTTTAACAGCTGTTTTGATCATCTGTTGCTCTTGCAATGGATTTGAAGGTTTGTAGTGGAAGAATCACTTCATACCCATTGTCTGATGGGGGATTTTGAAATGGACCTGCACTGTTAGTCTTGATAGAAACATTTTCAAAAGTAAATTTATCAAGATCAAACAATTCTGCAGGGTTTGCAGTGATTTTCATTGAAGAAAGTTCATTGAACTTCACATTCAAAGTCTCTTGCACTCTTTTGGTCCTTGTGTTAAACACTTTGTAGGCCTTAGCAGTGGTTGAGTATCCCAAATGATATCCACTGTCTACTTTGGCTGCAAATTTTGAAATTGAGTCTTTTAAATTCAAAATAAAGCATGGGCAGCCAAATACTTTAAAGTATGAGATCAGTGGTTTGATTTTATACAGAAGTTCATAGGCAGTCTTTTGATGCCTGGGGTTGATTAAAACTCTGTTCTGGACATAGCAAGCAGTGTTTACTGCTTCTGCCCAGAAAGTTAATGGCAAACCTGAATCAGCAAGCATGGTTCTGGCAGCCTCAATCAATCTCCTGTTCTTTCTCCCAACAACTCCATTTTGCTCTGGTGTCCTTGAAATGCTGTACTGCCTTACAATTCCTTTTGACACACAAAACTCATCCAACTCCCTATTTCTAAACTCTGTGCCATTGTCACTCCTGAAGACTTTTACTGGCAAGTCAAACTGCTTTTCAACCTGTTTGACAAAGTCTTGCAGAATGCCTGCAGTCTCATATTTGGAATGTAAGAAATAAGTCCATGTAAACCTAGAAAAGTTATCTACAATTACCAAACAATATCTTTTCTTTTTAAGACTCATGACTTTTTCTGGGCCAAACAGATCCATGTGCAGCATTTGCAGGCACTTGGTTTTTTGGACTCTTCAATGGACTTAAATGAGTTTTTATGTGGTTTTCCTTTTAAACAAGAAACACAATATGCTCAGGGCAGGTGAACAGTTTTTGAGGAAGACCTCTTACTAACCCCTGTTTTGACAAAGCAGTGATTGTCTTGAGATTTGTGTGCCCCAATCTCTTGTGCCAAAGTTCTGTCTCTTTGTTAGAGGCACCTGAGAACAGACAGGCATCAGTCCTGGGGCTCTCTTTTGACAAATCAACTACATAAACATTGCCACTCCTTTGAGCAACAAGTTGAGTTTTCCATTTTTTATTATTTCTTCAATCTTTTTAACCATTTCTGTTCCAACAATCCTACAACAATCCTTAGTAAAGAATGAGCCATAGCCCTTATCACTCATTTGTGAGAAACTAAGGAGGTTGAATTTAGATTGTCTTTTAGATTGACATTTTCAAACTTAACATTACCAGACTGAACTGTACCAGACCCCATCACCTTCCCATTACTATTATTACCAAAAGATATATCACCCCCTCCATGAGTTTTGAATTCTTTGAGTAGGGCTCTACATCCTGTCATGTGCCTGGAGCCTCCACTATCTACATACCAAAGACTATCTAAGCATGCAGAAGCTCCCTGCACATCAAGTAAAAGGTTAGTTCATGAGGGTCTCCAAATCCAATAAGGCTTTGGATGGGGTCCCAACAATCTCTGTGTTAAGTTAAGGTGGATGGACAGTGGTTAGCTCAGGGATTTAGACAGTTTTGGAACTGTTTTTCTTTAACTACTGTTGGGGGTCTTGCCCTATCAGCTGTTGATACCCAAAGGGATGCCTGTTCACTCTTGGTTTAGAAGGCCTTTTGTAAGCCTCATAAACATGTGGGACCCTTGGGTATGGCGGTTGACCTTTACCTCTTCGGTACTGGTTAACAGGGGGTGCATCATTCACCTGAACTTCTCTTTTAATAGAGGTTTGTTTCAGCTGTTTGAACTGTCACAAACAGTGGTTGTTGTTTGACTTGTGGTTTTGATGAACTCATTGGTGTTTTTGACATGTACTCTTCCTTTTTGACCTCAAAGGATTTCAGGTACACACAGTGCTGAGTAGAATCGTTTGTTTTACCACAGATGGTGCAGCTCTGTGTGTTTTGGTCAAAAATTACCTAAGCAATTTAGTGATCAAATTAGTTAAGTGAGGTAGTGTGCTAAGAGAATGTGTTCAAAAATATGTTGATTAAGTTGTTTGCAAACACAGTTTTAAGATACGGCTCAGGATATAGAGCCGTATTGATGATCAAACAATGAGCAGAAAATTAAAGGGTGACACATGATATACGAGGAAAGCCCTTGATCAATCTAGATCGCCGGCATAAAACCTCGGGAGCTAACAATCGCAGCTGCCTTGTTCTTCAATTACTTCAAATATCAGGATACAGTGCAGGATATGATACAGATCAACTAAGTGTTACAATGAGATTTGTGTACAAGTGTTTATGTGTAATGGTTGCTAGTAACTAGAGAGCAAAGTGTGCGAAAGAGTGTATGTCACTTAATCTGATCCGATCAATCTATTTATAGTAAAAAGAAAGCAACTAACTATCCTATTATTCCGGGATCCGGCGAATATTCCACATATGAACGTTGCAATCCACATCTTCCGGCTTCAACGTCTTTTATCTAACTGATTTGCCCGAGTCTCGAGGGGAAGAAGTCCACTTGAACGTTGGAGACTTATACCCTTTAATCTGCACGTGGTTAAATCAGTCATTACCAGGATATCGTATCAGGATATTACCAATATCCTGATCCGGTACCCTAACCTCAAATAAACAATCAAAAGCAGAATATTAGTCAGGATATTTGTTCAGAAAATGGCCCATAACAATTGTCCCCAAAATATATATGTTGGTATACCAATCTAACGGATATATTTTAAAACATTATCTCGTAGACCGAGGCAATAAATATGACTGGACTCTTGAAGTGACAAGGTGCAACTTCCAACGCCTTTTCTACTCAATGGCTCTCCAATTAGCTCCTATATCTTCTCTATTCCTTGTTGATAAACCACCATCTTCTCCGGAATTTTCATGTACTTCTCTCTTTTCTCCTTAACTTTTCCCGTTCAACTTTCCAGATGGCCACTAGAACTCGCTCCCATTCCGGCGAGTCCACTTCATCATTCGTTGATCAGAATCTGCTCAAACATCCTGAGAAAGAGGTGTGCTCCTTCGATAATGTTGACATCGCTGCATTAAGAACCTCCGGCGCTTTTCCTGACATGGCGGTTATTCGCCCATTCGACCGGAGCATTCGTTCCGACGTTTCTTCTGAAGAATGGGTCTGCTTCTCGTCATACCCGTTTTCTCTTGGCCTTCGATACCCATTTCCGGAGTTTATCATGGAGTTTTTCCAGGTTACCCGCCTTTGTTTTGCTCAGACAATGCCCATGGTCTGGAGAGTACTCATCATGCTCAACCAAATCAAAACCCTTCATGTCCCTGACCTTTGTATTGAAGACCTTCCGATCGCTTACCATCTCCGATCCCATGGCAATAGCCGTTTCCTCCTTTTCTCCACTTCCAGTAACACCCTCATCCTCAAAGCTTCAAAAAACGAGGATGGGTGGCAGCGAAAGTTTTTCTTTGTTAGACGGGATTCCATTCCCGAGGGCAAAAGCCTTCCGGTGAAATGGTTGACCTCCGGTAGGGTTTAGGGTTTTTAGATATACCCAAACATATCCTGACAATATATCTCGAACTAACATCCTGATTGTGACTTATGCAGCGAACTTCAAAGAGTTGGCCCCTCCTACTGAAGAATCCCAAGAACAAATTAACAAGATCTACCAACTGCCCGATTGTGACAGATCCTTTACGCAGCATCTTCCAAGCTCAAGCCAATACTCGTCATCAGACATGTATAGTAAGAATTATATATAATTTTTGTATAGTTATAAAATATAAAATTAGAAAAGTGACTTAGATTTCTTCCCTGTTTAGCAGCACCAGCCAAAATTCCAGAGGTTTTTGATCTTGATGAACTAGACAGTTACCCCGTCCCTGTTCAGGTGAAAAAAGAGTCCAGCAAATCTGCCTCCACTTCTAAGCCAGCACCCAGTTCTAAGCTGGCGGTTATCCCAAAGCCCTCTCCTGCTACAAAGCCAGGTGCTTCAAGCTCCCGCAAGAGAAAAGAGACAGACTCTCCAGCCTCATCCGAAACCTTCCCCTTTGAAAACCATGGGTTTGTTGAATCCAGCAGTTATATGACCGACTTTCTTAACCAGGCAAAGATTCTCACCTGATATTCTGCCTACATATGTTAACCATTATCCTGAATACCCCATATATCTTGATAGCTGTTTCTTTGATTGCAGGGTTTGGAACGTCTCGTGCATTTGTATGAAGAAGCCTGCGGTCTCAACAAGTTGCTGGAGATCAAGCTCAAAAAGGCTGAAACCACCATTGCTAACCAAGGGATGATTGCTGCTGCCATGTCCCAGCACTATGAGGATAAATTCAAAGCCATGACCCTAGAGCACCAAGCCGCTATTCACAAAGCCAATGAGGATGCCCAAGCCAAGTTGGATGCTGCCCATCTCCAATACCAGCAGGATATGAGTTCCTACCGGGATGGCCTCAAAGGATCCGTTGTTGTTTCCCTTCTTCAAGCCAGGCTAAGAATGGCCTATGAAGCTAAGGCCTTGGGCTTTGAATGCCCTTCTTGGAATGTCAAGGCCTGGGAAGCGAAACTAACGGATCTCAAAGGCAATCCTGTGGAACATCCCGCAAAGCACGCTGGTGAGGATCCTCCCAAGACGACAGAGGCGACGACCGATGCTGGTGGTGATGCTGAAAAGAATCCTGAAGATGATGCTGGCGCAGGTGCCGAGGAAGGTGTCGCTGATCAAGAGGGTGTTGCTCCTTAAGCAGCTAAGTGGGCGATGATGGATGTACGTGCCAAGGCCGGAGCCCACTTTTTTAAGTTTGATGGTTGTGATTGTCTGAACAATTTACTTTTCCTGCTTTTGAACAATTTACATTTCCTGCACTACAACAATATGATGGCCAAAGGTGGATGGGTCCTGGGTTTCAGGATGAAGCCCTTGGTCATCAATTAGTATCGTTTATTTTGAACAATATAACAGTTGAAGGCTGATGGATCTCGGTTTGAGACGAAACCTTCAATCTATTAAGTAAATATGGTTAGGAATCTATTGTGCTTTTGGTGGATGGGCCTTAGTTTAAGGTGAAACCAAAAGCACAACTTTTGATATGCTAATAATATAACCCTCTTTTGACTTATTTATTGTAGCCTTTTAAATTTTTGCCATGCACTACTTAGTTTAGATTTTAGCTTTGTGACATTAGTGTTATCATTTCTGTGAAGGTATCCTGATCAATATACTCAGTGATATCCTATGCAGACTTTCGCAAAATAGGACTTCTCAATATCCAAACAATCTGGACAAAGTTTCTCAAAATAGTTTATTTTTCAAAATCTCAACTAATTCGAATAAAGTTTTCAAAGGAAAAAGATAGTTTACTCAGAATTTATAAACAAATCCAACTCTGATTTTTAAACCCAAGTATTGCATCCCAAAGGTTCCAACCAAATATCCTGAATCGTATCCCCAGAATATATCTCTAGAATATATCCTAGAGATAAATCCTGATCAGGATACTTAAACTTTAAACATGATTTCAAAAGTTCAATCAAGTTGTGTAAGATTCACAAAGGAAAGATCGTACCAGGAATATAGTGTAACCCTAGTTTCAAACTTCAATCCTTCTTGTAATTCCTTGTACCAAGATGTCCCCAGTCTTTGTAGACTTGGTTCAAACCTGACTCTTTGTGCTTACATAATCGCCTTAGGAGAAATGTCCCCTGTGCACGAAACCTTCCAACACTTAGAAAAAATTGCTTAGATTTATGTTCAACTGCGTAGACAGTTCTTGTGTTACTGGGGTAAAACCCGAAAACATCCTGGAGATAAATCCTTAGTATCCTGGGGATAATCCCAATTTTTCATGCGCTACAGGCGGGAGTGTATAAACTCCAAGACTTAGAAAGGTGAAAACCTTTAAACCTTAGAGAGTATGAAAATACCCTTTCGCGAGAGAGGGTGATCAATCCTCGTATACCATAAGGATCCAGGGTATAGCCAACAGTAACGAAATTGTCAGCCACTTTTACATGAACTGGTCCCACCACCTTGAACTATCCCTGGATAACTTGCGCTCTAGGCGGGGTGTTTAAACCCAATTCGCGAGAAAGGTGAATACCTTTAAACCTTTGAAGGGATCAGGATCCCTTAAACGTGAGAGAGAGGGCCAATCCTCTAATCTTTCGAAGTATCCTGAGTGTGTATTCCGGAGCTATATCCCAAAGCATATTCTGCAAAACAACCTTAAACTAAGGTGGGTGTTAGCTTAGCTAACACCCCTCCGATGCTTAAGTTAGTATTGGGTTCAAGTAAAATAAATTATGTTTAAAAGAGACAGAACTCATACCATCTTGAGTTAGAAATTAAATTCTAAACTCACTTGAAATAGGCTTTGAGATGTATAGCATTCCAGGATCTTGGTAGCATATCCCCCTCCATATCCTTGAGTCGGTATGCTCCTTTTCCTGATTCTGATTCAATCTCATAGGGTCCTTCCCATTTTGGAGCCAACTTTCCCTCAGTAGGATTCGTAGTATTCTGAAAAGCCTTTCTCAATACCCAATCTCCAACCTGGAACCTTCTAGTCCTTATATTTTTGTTATATGCTTTGGATATCCTCTGTTGATATGTTGCCAGCCTTAGCTTTGCTGCATCTCTTGTTTCATCTACAGTATCTAACTCTTGGCACGTAGCTTCAGGATTCTGCTCAGGATCCCGGAGATTGGATCTTGCCGTAGGTATCATCATTCCTGTTGGAATCACCGCTTCTTCTCCAAATACTAAGGAGAAAGGAGTTTGGCCAGTTGCACTCTTCACCGTCGTCTTATCGGCCCACAAAACAAAGGGTAATTCTTCTGCCCATCTTCCTTTCTTAGCCCCTAGTCTCTTTTTCAAGTTGTTGACAATTATCTTGTTCGAGGATTCTGCTTGTCCATTTGCTTGAGGATGTACCGGAGTGGACGTGATCATCTTGATTCCCCAACTCTTGCAAAAGTCGGTAGTCCTTCTACTTATAAATTGAGATCCATTATCGCAAATTATCTCAGCTGGTACTCCAAACCTAGTCAGGATGTTCCTTTTTATGAAGGATACCACCTCTTGATCTCTGACCTGAACAAATGCTTCTGCTTCAACCCACTTGGAGAAATAATCCGTCATTGCCAACATAAAAACCTTTCCTCCAGGAGCCTTTGGAAGCTTTCCCACTATATCCATCCCCCATTTCATAAACCGCCAAGGGGAAACAATAGGATACAATGGTTCAGCAGGCTGATGTAATATATTACTATGCCTTTGACATGCATCACATCTTCGAGCATATTCTACAGCATCTTTTCTCATCGTCGGCCAATAATATCCTGTTCTCAACACCTTTGAGAGCAAAGACCTGCCCCCAGTATGGTTACCACAATCCCCTTCGTGGATATCCTTGAGTACCTCTTTGGTCTCGGGATCCTCCGGGCACCTCAGATACGGCCCCGCAAGAGATTTCTTGTACAAAACGTTATAATAGTAAATCGTGAAACCTTCAACCTAAAGGCCTTAGGATTCTCATCTTTGGGGATATGTCCATCCTTTAGATATCTTGTGATTGGAGTCGTCCAGGACTTAGGATCCTCCTCGGGATACTTGGCGTCAGGATCCTGAATACTTATTACTTCCTTATCCTAAGGATTCGTCGCAGGATACAGGATATGTAATATTGGTGATCGGGTTCCTTCCGGTATCCTGACAGATGATCCCAGATTTGCCAAGGCATCAGCTTCAGCATTATCCTCTCTTGGTACCTGTTCAAGTGTAAAAATATCGAAATATCCTGCTAATTTTTTAAGAATCTCGAGATACTCGATTAACTTCTCTCCTTTAACTGCATAGGTTCCATTAAAATGATTAGTGATTAACAAAGAGTCAACATATACTTGAAAATTCTTGATACTCATACTTTTAGCCAACTCTAATCCTGCAATCAAAGCTTCATATTCTGCCTCATTATTAGTAGCAGGAAATTCACACCTAATAGCCTGGGGTAATATGTCCCCCTGTGGCGATTTTAGTAGTATACCTAGACCGACACCTCTTACATTAGATCCTCTATCAATATACAATGTCCAGCATTCTAAGGATTCTCCTAGTTGTTGAACTTCTAAGTCTACTTCATTTTGAATGTCACTACTGAAATCAGCCACAAAGTCAGCTAAAGCCTAAGACTTTATGGCATTTCTTGGTTCATACACTAAGTCATAAGCACTTAATTTCACTGACCACTTAGCCATTCTACCTGACATCTCAGGTTTCCTAAGCACATTTTTAACAGGATAATTTGTTTTAACATGAATCCTATGTGTTTCAAAGTAATGTCTAAGCTTTGTTGATGCCATAACTAAGGCTAATATTAATTTTTCTAAATGAGAATATCTAGTTTCAGCATCTAATAAACTTTTGCTAACATAATAAACAGGATATTGCTGACCTTCGTGATCCTTTACAAGGACAGCACTTACTGCATTCCCTGATACTGCAAGATACAGGGATAATGGTTCACCATCCTCAGGCTTCATTAGTAGAGGTGCAGTTGAGAGGTATTGCTTCAAATCCTGCAAGGCTGCTTCATGCTTCTCCCCCCATTCAAACTTCTTATTTTTCTTCTGGATATCATAAAACTCCTTGCATTTTTCTGAGGATCTTGAGATAAATCTATTTAACGCTGCTACTCGTCCTGTCAGTCTTTGAACATCCTTCATGGTAGAAGGTGATTTGATATCTAGGATGGCTTTGATCTGTTATGGGCTCACCTCTATCGCTCTTTTAGTTACCATATATCCTAGAAACTTTCCTGCCCCCACTCCAAAATGGCACTTAGCAGGATTCAGCTTCATGTTGTACTGATCCAGGATATCAAATGCTGCTTCAATATCCTGAAGATGATCCTCAGCCTTCTTAGACTTTACTACCATGTCATCGATGTACACCTCCATAGTGTCCCCCAGTTTGTTTTTGAACATCATGTTTACCAATCTCTGGTATGTTGCACCTGCATTTTTCAAACCAAAAGGCATAGCAGTATAACAATAAATACCCGTTGGTGTCATGAAGGCAGTATCCTCCTGGTCCGAAGGTTCCATCTGGATTTGCTGAAATCCTGAGGATGCATCCATGAAGGTTAACGTTTCATGGCCGGCAGTAGCATCTAGCATTGAGTCAATATGAGGAAGAGGAAACGGGTCCTTTGGACAAGCCTTGTTTAAGTCTGTATAATCCACACAAACTCTCCATTTCCCCTTTTTCTTCTGTACCACTACTACATTTGCTAGCCACCTTGGAAATTTGACCTTTCTGATCATTTTCGACTTCAACAATCTGTCTACTTCTTCTTGAATAACTGCGTTTCGTTCTGGAGCAAATTTCCTTCTTTTCTGTTGGACAGGCTTGAATGACCTGTCAATACCAAGCTTGTGTGTTATAACATCCTTGGAAATACCTGTCATATCCTCGTGCTTCCACGCGAATGTTGACATCCTGTATTTCAAAAAGTTAGTCAATTGGTCCTCAATATCCTGAGGGATATTGGTCCCCACGAGCACCGAGATATCCGGATTCTCCTGATCCAGGATAACTTTCTTTACATCCTGCTCCAAAGCCTTCGCGATATCCTTGGCCCGTATCTTTAATTACTATGCTGCATTAGGCTTAGTAGAGGATTTCATGGAGGATGAGTAACACTCCTTTGCTTCCTGCTGGTCACTGTCTACTTTGACAACCCCCCAAGGTGTAGGGATTTTGATGCACTGATGATAAGTTGATGGCACAGCTTTCATATCATGGATCCATGGCCTGCCCCATATAATATTATAGCAGGATAGGGAGTCCATCACACAGAAGCATTGTATTGAATTGACCCTTCAACATATACTGGTAATTTAATCTCTCCCACGGTATTCCTAGCTTCTCCACTGAAGCCAACGAGTACAGTGGATTTTGAAGTGATATCCATCGTGGATACGTTCATCCTTTTCAACGTTTCCAGTTGGATTATGTTGACGAAGCTTCCATTGTCAACCAATATCCTGCATACAAAATGGTTAGCCACATATAATGTTATTACCAGGGCATCATGGTGAGGATCCTGGACAGTATCCCTGTCATCACTATCAAAAGTGATCACTTTATCAGCTGTGAGGGTTGTCATCCTGGTTGGTCTTTCCCCTCTTTCGGCTTTAGCCTCCTTTGCATGTCTCTTGGCCGCGGAATATGAAGTTCCACAAATGTCGGATCCTCCTGAAATAAAGTTAATTATCTTGGCATCTGCAGGAGGTGACGCTGCACGTTCAGGATCCTTCTCAGCATCCTGACCCTTATTCTTCTTTGTTCCCAGAAGATCTTTCAGATATCCTTTGCTTAAGAGATAACTTATTTCTTTCCTCAGGGCAATGCAATCCTCAGTAACATGTCCGAAATCCTCATGGAAGGCACACCATTTGGAATTATCCTTCCAATCAGCTTTTTGTTGATTCTTCCGAGACCACCTGGCTTTGTCTTCTAAACCCTGCATAGCATACATCAATTCAGGTATATTAACAGAGAAACAATACTCAGATAACTCAGGATACTCCTCAGGATCCTCGTCTTCAACAGCATTCACTTTCTTGTTATCGTTTCTACCATACGACTTAGAGCTGTATGGTTTATACGAGGATTCTGACTTCCTGTTGGTTAATTCATATGTTGAGGATGCATTCATCCTCTCTTGCATTTTCTTATCATCTTCAAGCCGAATGTATCTCAATGCCCTGTTACGAGCTTCATCCAGATTCCTGCAGGGATTCATCACAAGATCCTGATAAAATGGAGAATCTTTCTGCAATCCCATCTTGAAAGCCTGCACAGCCTTTGCAACATCATGATGTGGGATATCCAAGGATTCCCGGCTAAACTTATTCACATAATCCCTCAAGGATTCCTGAGGTCCTTGAGTTATCCTGTAAAGATCACTGGTTAATTTCTCAAAACTCCGGCTGCAAGAAAATTGACTATTGAATAGATTAACTAAATGAGCAAAAGAAGTAATTGAGTGAGGAGGGACGTTTAACAGCTATTTTAAGGCTGATCATGTTAAGGTAGAGCCAAAACCCTTGCATAAGCATGCTTCTTTGAGATCTGGGGGAATAGGATTAATCTCCATCCTTACCCTATACTGGGCAATATGCTCCTCAAGATCCGTAGTTCCGTCATAGAGCTTCATATTGGGGGTTTTAAATCTTTTTGCGATTTCAGCATCACAGATAGGATGCGCAAACCGGGATATCTTGTGACTGTCCTGGGATACTTCTGGAATTGGCTGGACCACCCCAGGCACACTGAATATCATATCCTTTAACTTCTGAAGCTCCCTAGATAATGCCGACATCACACCTGCATCCTGCAAATATCCAATACCGTTAGTAGCAAGTGTATTATTATTTGATACGTTACCAGTTTGAGGATTCTGGCCATATCCTGAAGCATATCCTGAGCTCCTCACAGTTGACATCCTGACCGAGGAGGGTATTTCAAGAGTATGGTTCTGGGAATGGCTAGGCACGGTATTTCCCCTATTATCCTCAATATACACAGCCGAAATGAAGTTCAAAGTTCTGGGTTGTAAAGGAGTGACGATATCTTCAGTGGATCTGCTCGAACCAGATTTTAAGAGTTGTATTTCCCTTAAGAGCATTTGGTTTGTTTCCTGTTTCTGCCTCATTTATTCCTGCACACTTCCAAATAAGGTTATTAATTTCATCATTAGAAGCTAAAACGGGAGCAGATCCCTGAATACTCCGAGTAGGGATAATATCCTGAGGTTGTGAAGAAGCGGGCATCCTTGGAGGAGGTGGTGGAAGCAACGAACCAGTAGTAGCAGAAGCTGTAGCAGACACAGTGGAGGAGCTCATGCTTGATCTTGTGGCCATTGCAAATAATGTGGCAAAAAGTTTTGAAACAGAAAACCAATTAATGATTTCACAAAGATTTTTAGTAAAGATAGCACCACTTGCCCCACGGTGGGCGCCAAATTGTTTTGGTAAAAAATTACCTAAGAAATTTAGTGATCAAATTAGTTAAGTGAGGTAGTGTGCTAAGAGAATGTGTTTAAAAATATGTTGATTAAGTTGTTTGCAAACACAGTTTCAGGATACGACTCAGGGTATAGAGCCTTATTGATGATCAAACAATGAGCAGAAAAGTAAAGGGTGAAACGGGATATACGAGGAAAGCCCTTGATCAATCTAGATCGTCGGCATAAAACTTCGGGAGCTGACAATCGCAGCTGCCTTGTTCTTCAATTACTTTAAATATCAGGATACAGTGCAGGATATGATACGGATCAACTAAGTGTTACAATGAGATTTATGTACAAGTGTTTGTGTGTAATGGTTGCTAGTAACTAGAGAGCAAAGTGTGCGAAAGAGTGTATGTGCCTTAATCTGATCCGATCAATCTATTTATAGTAAGAAGAAAGCAACCAACTATCCTATTATTCCGGAATCCGGCGAATATTCCACATATGAACATTGCAGTCCACATCTTCCGGCTTCAACGTGTTTTATCTAACTGATTTTCCCGAGTCTCGAGGGGAAGAAGTCCACTTGAACGTTGGAGACTTATACCTTTAATCTGCACGTGATTAAATCAGTCATTACCAGGATATCGTATCAGGATATTACCAATATCCTGATCCGGTACCCTGACCTCAAATAAACAATCAAAAGCAGAATATTAGTCAGGATATTTGTTCAGAAAATGGCCCATAACACTGTGAAGGCACAATAGTACTTGTTTTGTTGAGATTATACGCTTTTAAGTGAAAACAATCTTTGGTCAGGTGATTTTTCTTTTCACAAAAGTCACAAAACAAGTTTTTAATCTTTTCTCTTTTCTTCTTCTTTTCAGACTCCTTAGCAACAGAGTTTTGAACTACTGTTGGGATGTCCTTAAGGGGAATGACCTTTACCTTAGGAGCTTTGACACCATCTATAGTTGTGAAGTCCATGGGTTTGAAGTTTTCAAGGATGTCACACTCATCAGACCATGTGGGTTTGAATTGGTATTTCTCAATTTCCTCAAAGGTTGAGGAGCCCACAGATCTTTCCAGAGTGATTTTGTTACCAAGTTTATCAGTTATTTTAACTTCTTGGCCATCCTTGTTGGTGGGTATGATTTCAACAGAGGTTTGAACAGATTCAGCTGCAGCAGTGTTTTCAATTTGATCATGTATTCTAAAACCTACACCAAATTTTACATTGCTTTTGATCTGTTTTTAAAGCATAACTTCATAACCTTTGCAGGACTCCACCCATTTTTCAAAGTGATTTGGGTGGATTCCAACTCCTTTTTGCAGGCTTGATATTTTTCTATCATAGTTTGTGTGACAACCCTCACCAAAACAGGTATCCGTACGAATTAATTAATATTTAATTAATGCTTAATTACTGTGCTTGCTTACAATTGTGATTAAACTGCTACTTGATTTCTGATACATACATATCCATGCATCATACATTATTACTGTCACTCCATTATTTACACAGAACCATAGTCACAAACTTGATGCACAAAAGCACAATAGCACAATGAAAGGATAACCCAGTAAACATGCTGACATAGCCAGCACTAGACAGAACTGTCTCTGAGGCCAGTATGAGCCGGGAATAGATTACTACACTAGTAGGGAGTGTAGGGAGGTGAGGATTGTAAAACTGCGTCACTAGGTGATAGTTATTGTTGGTGCACTACATCTGTTGATTCCGTCTAGGTGTCTAGGATCAAGTCTTTTACCATATTGTATAGCATAGGGCTCGAAATACGAGAATATGGAAGTCTGTATAGGTTTTAGGTCTTAGGATCGCTTATATGGTCATTAGATGTGTGGACCGCTGATAAGGCACTATCTTGGGCCGCTTATGAGTCAAGATTGTGGGTCGCTTATATGTCAGCCTGAATCGCTTATTGGGCATGTCCAATAAGCGATCCCAGTAGCCTATATATACCCTTAGAGCGAGTTCATTTGGAACAGTTCCTGATTTTCGTACCGAAGTGCTGCCGGATCGAAAACAGGTTGTACTCATCGTCAAATCAATAGAAAAGGAGTTTAAAGAGTTATACAAGCTATTCCTACGTCATTTACTTGTTTTCCGCACCTGTATTTGACGAAAACACCTCTGAACGACTCGTTCGGGTCAGCAAACGATCCTACAAGTGGTATCAGAGCTTCAGGAGGAGGAGTTCTACAGGAAATAGCTGAAAATTGTCGAAAATTTTGTCTTCTACTCATTCTTTTTCAGTTTCAAATATTTTTCACAGTCGAAACTTGCTCAAAATCTCAGGGATTGTGCGCGATGGTACCGAGATAAACCCTTGGAAGTTTGAAGACAAAATTCGAAGTTTTTATAGGTCAAAACATGTTCGAAATATGGACCGCTTGTAATGACATCATCAGAAACCGCTCTTAGGTCACATCTGGAACCGCTCATTCGTACACTTTTGATCTGGACCGCTCCAAAGTAGCCTCTTGAACCGCTCTTTCGAACATTCTTGGATCGCTCGAACAACTCACCTTGAACCGCTCGAAAGAACAAAGTGTGAACCGCTTATTTGGATCGCTCCAAAGTGCACATTTCAGGACCGCTCCAAGGAAAGTTGTTGGACCGCTCCAAGGATATTTTTCTGGATCGCTTTTTCGGATCAATCTTGGATCGCTTTTAAGGATTTCTCTGGACCGCTTTTCTGACTGTTGTCTTGAAAAACGTGTTAAGTCATCATGAATTCTGAGTTTTACAACGCCTTTGCTACATCGACTACTCCAGCCGCGATTGCTCAAGCTATGAACCTGGAAAATGAGACTGGAACCACTCAGAAACCCCCGAAACTGATGAGTATTGAAGAATACTATGGGTGGAAAGATCGCTTTGAAAACTGGGTTCAGGCAAATCATCTCAGATCGTGGGAATGCATATTGGAAAAGTACACATTGCCTCGAACAGAATTGCAAGTCATTAAACAGATATCTGAATTCTCAGAACAAGAACGTGCAATGTACAGAGCAGAGAAAATGATGATAAGTTTGTTACAGCAGGCGATTAAAGAAGATATATTCATTCTGCTGCAACACGACAAAACTGTGAAGTCAATTTGGGATGCTCTTAAAGTGAAATTCGAGGGTAGTGAAAGTATGATCAAAAGCAAGAAGGCATTGCTTAAAAAGGAATTTGATTTGTTTAGCAGTTTGCCGGGAGAGGATACTAAAAAGCTAATTGAGAGATACTGCCACTTAGTGCGTTCGTTATCGATGTTGGGAGTTGAAAAAGGTCGTGAGGAATGGGTTGATAAATTGGCTGACGCGTTACCTCAGAAAGAGTGGGGAACGTATTTGATGATACTGAAAAACACGGGTGTTTATGGCAAACTTACAATTGGTCAGTTTATTGAGAAAATTGAGAGTCAGGATCTTGAATAGCAAAAGATCGCGAGGATGAATAATCCTAGTGGTCAACAAGATGTTAAAATGTACTATAAAGGTAGTATTCCAGTTTCTGAAACTGAAAGAAGTCCGAAAATTCAAACCGCTTTCAGTACTTGTGATTCATCTGAGAAAGCTGATCAGGGTTCGAACAAAAGTAGCAGTGGGTTTTCATCGTTTCCGAGTGTGAATCCGAAAGAGACTAACACAAGCTTTCAGTCTCAAAGTACAAAAACCGGAAATGGATACATAATTCAGTGTAACATAGCTCTCAACCTTCCAGAAGGTCAAAGCTTCTCTGAAGACACTGCTAAAGATCACATGGCACATCTGGGTTCAGTTCTGTTATCTTATGAAGGTCTAGTTGCTGGTCGGATCGGAAATCCTATGCTCACCAAAGAGGATTACGACCAAATAGACGCCGAGGAAATGGAACTTATGGATATCAAATGGTGTCTTGCAAGTGTTCTTCGTAGAGCTGAGAAATTCAAAACCATTACCGGGAGAAATGACTTTCTTGATGCACATGTTTCTACTTTAGGTTTTGATAAATCTAAAGTTACTTGTTTTCGATGCAGGGAGAAGGGCCATTTCAAGCGGGAGTGCAAAGGAAGAGAAGCTAGCGGAGCACAGAATCCATTCGGGAAAGATGATTATTACCGCAAAGCTATCTATCAACAAGTTGGTCAATCCCAAGAACCTCAGACAGCTCATGGGAGAAAGATTGAAGATTCCAAAAGAGCTTGTGTTGTAGATTTCAGCTGGAGTGATTACATATCATCTGAAGCTACAGCAGAACGAGTTATTGATCAAGATGATGAGAAACTACCAGAAGGTTTCAGTTGGGATATGTTTGTGGATGAAAAGGGAGGTTTTAAAGCTTTCATTGCAAAGATTGTCCGAGAGCCAAATTTGTTTGCTACTTGGATGAGATCTATTGGAGAGAATGTATCAAGTGGAGATGAAAAATCTGTGTCATCTGATGAAAGTTCAGATAGTACTGATAGACTTTCAGAACACTCTGGGGATGTTTCAGATAATTCAGATGAAACTGTTCAAGAACAGGATGTTGTATTTGACAAAACACCATCAGATTCTGATGTATCAGATGGTGATTCTGATAAGTCTGTACATTTTGATCAATCACCTGATCATAGTAGCAGTGATGATGAGGAAGAGAAACATATAAATATTGCAAAATCTCATTTGTCTCCTAATAGTTTTCATTTCTATTTTGCAGAAAAAATGGAGAAACTGGCGGAGGAACGAGCTGAAAAAGATCAACAATCTGAATCTGAAGGTGAATTTCAGAATGCTGAAAATGTGGCTGAAAAGATTGTTGAGGTTGTGAAAGAAGTAGAAAAGGTGATTAAAGTAGAAAAAGTGATTGAAGTTGTGAAAACAGTCGAAGTTGAAAAGATTATTGAAGTCGTCAAGCCATGGGAGAAGTGTTTGGAAGCCTGCAAAGAGTGTGCAGCAAAAGATGACATCATCTCTGAGTACGAGAAAAAGAAAGAGCAGTTACTGTTCAATCTCAATTATGTGAAGGAATCGTATGACGTGTTGAACAAAACAGTAACTGGTCTTCAAAATACAAATACAGAAAGAGAACAGGCGCTGACGATGATGAATGCAACTTTAATGTCGAAGCAAAAAGCGATAAATTTCTACATTGAAGAAAGTGCAAAATGGAAGCAAGAGTTGGAAACTGAAAAGATTGAAAATGAGAGGATTAGGAGGTTTTTGTTGAGCTATTCTACCTCTGATTATGTTATTGATCATGTTTACCCAACTGTTGCAGGTATGGAAGCTTTTCAAGCTGAGAAGTCGAAAGAAAAGAAAGATTGTTGTAAGAAACCGACCGTTAGCTATAACAAGTGTCCGCCTCCAATTTGGGATGGGTATTCACCTAGGAAACCAAATGAGGAACAACTTGCAAAAGCAGTCAATATACAGCTTAAAACCGACACAACTGACGTCTTACCAGAAAACATTGATGTGACATTTACCTCATCCGATACTGATCATGAGTCTGAATTAATCAAAAAGGTGGTCGATCAGGTGTTGGACACTGATGAGGAGACAGAGTCAAAGTCTGAGTCTGGAGGGTCAAAGTCGTCAGTCAACAGTCAAAATTCGTCGGTTAAACGGTCTTATAGTAAAGAATTTTTGTTATCAAAGGCAGATTTGGATGATGAAACATTCGAAGTTGTTTATACTTTGAATGGTTCTGACAAATTATATTACAACAAAGAGTTTCCGATAATGAGTATCAAAACAGAATTAATCAACAAAACTTTTAAACTAATAGAAGTTAATATTCCTGAATTAAAAGTTTTGAAAAATTTTGATAAACCGAAAAAATATACTTCCAGAGTTCCACAACGTCTAAACAAGAAAAAAGGTTACAATTCTAGTCCTGGTATTCCAAAGAAACCTAACCAAAATCGTAGCTATAAAAAGAAAGGTTTAGGTTTTGTTCCACGAGAAAATCATAAAAATGAGAAAAATTCTAATTCAAACACTGGATTTGTGACAGGTGGAAGCTCGAAAGATGAACAGCAGAAACCATTTTGGAGACAAACTAACAAAGAGTTTCTTGCTGAAAAGAGAAAGAATGGAACTGGAGTATTTCATCCGAGAAATGCTCAAACCTGTTTGAAATACAATGAAGCTGGTCACATTGCATCGGATTGTTCGAAAGATATCAAAGCAAAACAGGGAGCTTCTCAGAAGATGAAAGACAAAGTTGAAGAAAAAGCTGAGAAATCCAAAATTTTTAAAAATTCGAAAAATGAAGTTGGAGAATGTTCAAAGAAAAAGACAAAATTTTACAAAAGACAAGGAAATGACAACCAGGTCTGGGTTGTGAAGAAGGATGAAGTGAAAGTCGGCGATGAATCTGGTTCCACAAAGCCAGAAGAGCCACAAATTATGGAGAAAATTTCAGAAAATAATGATGTTCTTCCATCATTGAAGTTTGAGGAGGTTAAAAAGAAAATTGGAAAAATTGAAATCTCGAATCAATTCTATGATGATGAAAAAGAATTTGATGTTGAGAAAACATTCAACGGGAATGTTAAGAAGATATTTGGGAAAATGTTGAGTGGTAAAGCTAAAGGGGTAAAAGACTTTTACGCAACTAAAAAGGCGACATACAACCCTACAGCTGAAGAGTTGAAAGTCCTCAAGTCTGAGAAGACTTGGAGGGAAGTTTGTTTCCCAGAATAGTCAAAGGACTACGCCGGAGATCCCAAGTTTATATCGTGGATCAGGAATCGGCATCATTCTAGTTTATGATATGTTTGTTTGAATGATTGTGATTCATGTTTGGATGTTTTGCAGGTGAAAGGACTATGCCGGAGCTTCCAGGTGGGTAATTGCGAAGCAGGAATCGGCATTTTGATTGATATAATGGTGATGTAGATGTAATATTCCTACACGTGGTAGTAGTTGGGTATCTACAAGTGGTAATCTTGATCCCACAAGTGGTATTTGTGGTTAAATTTTGAGTGTATTCTTTGAAGTGCATTTACAAGTAGTACAGAAGGTTCTTAGATGCAAATGGTAAATCAGGGACATTAATTTGTACTTGATTTACTATTCATGACAAAAGATAGACAAGATGATGAACCACATCCCCGTTTTAAAATTGATAAACCTACAAGTGGTTGTTATCAACACAAATTCATTTTCCAGAAAAATCATTTTGATTAAAACAAACTTAAGTGTTTTTGAAATCTAAATGAGAAAATGGTTTGTGATAGGGGGAGTTCAGATTGTTTATGCCTAGTGGATGGCGATTTGATGTGATTCAGTGTCGGTTGTCAAGTTTCTATATTGTTTGTTTTACTCTTTATGTTTTTAGTAGGTCAAATATCGAGAAGTTTTCAAATTTTCTTTAAAATGTGTTTGCATTTTAGGGGGAGTAGGGAATTTCAGAATTTCAGAAAATCCAAAAACATTTGAAAATTTGAAAAAGCCAAAAACATGATAAAATTCAAAAATGAGTTTTGTTGCGAAAAAGAGGAAATGATAGTACATCAGTGAACTATCACGGCACGCTAAAGAAATGTAAAGTTAAAAAGTGTTAAATAATCTTACTGCGGATGTGTCAGTAGATTTTCGCACATTTAGTAAATTGAAACGAGATATAAACCTAAATCAAACTTGCTTGATTCGTGGGTAACTATTCTTGGATATATGGGTAACCCCCGAAATCTTGTTTGAAAGGTCCCGTATTCTGAGATACTAGGTCTTTATACTCAGTGATATCTGGGGTATTATCCCGGGACTTCTGCTGTATGGAAGTACTGACCTAGTCCCCGGATAATACTTTCTGCAAATGCTTGAAAAAGCGCCGCCCTCAGCATGCTGATGAAACAATAAAATTGATAGTCGCTGCTGTTGAAATGCAAAAAGATCCTCTAAAGGGGACCCACAAAAAGTCGAGCCGTCATCTCTCTGCTGAACGGAAGTTCTGACCTGAGCTCTCACGGTTTCGCACCTAATCCCTTTACAGATATCAGTTGTGGTATATTCACCTGTAAGACTGAATATTTGGGATCTGGATACGGGAGTATATTCAAGTGGAGTGATACACAATTAAGTTTAAGTCTCTAAAACATTAATATCGTATCTCGAATCGATTGAAATTTGTGTTGAGAATTTAAGAGGACAAACATACTGACAATCTAGGTAAATTGTTTAAAGCTTAATATGAAATCAAGCTTAACGGTGTTGGTGATTTGTCTCATAAACTGATATGATCCTCTTGCACGAACTCACAAAAATATTGTTTGTAAATATTTTATTTCTGCATTTTAGTTTCTTTATTTCAAAATTTAAAAAGATTTTTGTGTGTTTTAGCATAAATTTTTGAAAAAGGCAAAAAGATTTTCGACAACTGATGTTGGAAAACTGATTTTCAAAATTCCGAGTGCTAAACATGATGAACAATATTTGAGGGGGAGTGTTTGTATAAATCTAACTGTTTTCGTTAAATCTAGCCTTCTTCAAGTGGTTCATCATAGATTGTTTTGAGGGGAGTCATATGTTGGTGCAGAGGTATCTGATATGCGATAAAATTAGAAAATTTATTTCTGGGTTAAGATTGTGCAGGTAGCCAGGTTTCGATCTCAGAAATTAAAGCTAAAGATTTTTGATAGAGCCAGGATATTTGATTCTAAAAGTCTGTGAAGATCAGATTCTGATTCTGAAGATCATGACAAACTGATAATGTTGATGAACTTAAGGAATCAAGAGATCTGATCAAGAGAATTAGAGTGTTTGAATGCCAGACAAAGATCCTGAAGATGTTACTGAAGAACAAAAGAATGCCAGTAAATCGAGAGGGGGAGTCTGTAGATTGAAAGAAGAGAAAGCCCAGAGATTGATCTAGACTGCAGATGAGAAAACACAAGTTTACAGTCAAGGTGTGTTGGTGACTCCATCAACATCTGAGGGGGAGTCTGTTGGTGCACTACATCTGTTGATTCCGTCTAGGTGTCTAGGATCAAGTCTTTTACCATATTGTATAGCATAGGGCTCGAAATACGAGAATATGGAAGTCTGTATAGGTTTTAGGTCTTAGGATCGCTTATATGGTCATTAGATGTGTGGACCGCTGATAAGGCACTATCTTGGGCCGCTTATGAGTCAAGATTGTGGGTCGCTTATATGTCAGCCTGAATCGCTTATTGGGCATGTCCAATAAGCAATCCCAATAGCCTATATATACCCTTAGAGCGAGTTCATTTGGAACAGTTCCTGATTTTCGTACCGAAGTGCTGCTGGATCGAAAACAGGTTGTACTCATCGTCAAATCAATAGAAAAGGAGTTTAAAGAGTTATACAAGCTATTCCTACGTCATTTACTTGTTTTCCGCACCTGTATTTGACGAAAACACCTCTGAACGACTCGTTCGGGTCAGCAAACGATCCTACAGTTATAGTGACCAGATGTGCCTAAAACATGCTCTAAGTACAAAATCCTGCACTTTATTACAAAATTCAGCATTTAAACTAACTAGTAAAGTGCAAAAACATGGGAAAATAATACTAGACACTTTCAAAGTGTCGGGAATTCATTGTGTCACTAAAATAATATTAAAGACACTTTAAATGCTTATTTAGCACTTTAACGGATTAATATCCAACCGAACAACCAGACTTTACCCGGAACATAAAAATATTGTCAATAACATTGTTTATCCTTTTCTGAGCTAGTAAGGGACCCCGAACACCCTAACACCCGTTAAAATACATAACACACTAACAACCTACATAAAGTTCTAACTAAACATAACTATACACTAACTAATCAATTGAAATCAAACCATAACCCCCCCCCCCCTTGACCGATCAGTCCCCATGTGGGGAGACACTCCTTACAAACTTGATTATTTTAATTGTTGATGTCTAATATCTAACAAGCACATTATCTCTTGGTTAATCAAGTTGAATGGTCTATAAGTAAACCCAAGGGATCACTTTCATTCACCAAAACACTTCATCAAAAATTGATCTCTCTCTGCCTCTCCTCTTGTGTTCAGCCGAGAGCTCACACCCACCCACCATCACTTTCAAATTTTGATCTTGCTATTCCACTTACAATCCAAGGTGCAAGAGATCATACGAAGAGACTCGGTGCTTACGGAATCTCAAGGACCTCTCTACGTTGCTTTTATCCATCTAGTTTTCGCTTTGATTCTTCCCTAGTCTTGAGCTAGTTGTAAGTGCTTCTAAACACTTCCTTGTTCTTGTTTAAAGTGGTTAATAAGAAATTTAACGGCTAAAAATCAAGAACACTAAAGATCAAATCTAAAAGTCCTGAAAGAAAGATGAATATGATGGTTAAAGAGAAACAAATGGTGTAAAACTTGTGAATCTTGATTAGGTATGATTATTTTATGTTGTTGATTGCTAGTAGTGGAACGGATGATGAACCTTTCCATACCTAAACATGAACTTGTGTAAAACTGATGTTTCTTGTAAAATAGAGTTCTAAACTAGTAGATCTAAAGATCTACAAGTGGTATTTTTGAAGAACCAAGTGTAAGATGCAAATCATGTTTAAAAGCCGGATCTTTCATGAACTAAAAGCATTTTTGTGAACAAACAAGTGTGTAAACACTTGTGTGACAAAAGGATTTAACAAAGAAATATTTTCGTAATTTTTGACTAAGAAATTGTAAAATTGCATATTCTTTATAAATAAAGTTTTCAAGAAACTGATTTTATTTTTAAAGATGGAAAGATCTACTAAAAATGTTGGAAAGTTACTACATACTTTTACACAACTTACGAGTTCATATGTTTGCGATTTATGCTTATTTTTGACTAGTTTGATGTTTAAATAATGAATATTGATGATGGAAAATTGGTTGATTGAATTTTGAAAAGAAAATGATACGCTAATTAGCGTGGCTACCTCCAGTTACAGAGGAAACTCTGGCGAAATTTCTCCAGAAAATAACACTTAGAGTATTTTCATGACAAGTGTCTATAAATATATTTTTAACTTGTTTTTCCAAATAAATTTTGCCATGATTTTTGTTACAAAATTATCAAGTGTTGGAGGTGGATTTTCGTAAATAAAACTTGTTAAATATATATTTAGAATATATATTTCATAGTAAGACGCTTGTGTGATTTTATGATTATTTTGTGAACTACATATATATTATTTTTAGAGTAAAAATAATATAACTTGAATACACTGAAAATACGACTTCCAAAATAATACCAACGCCTTCACAAGTAAATATTTAAGTTACACCGGTATTGTTATTACCACACGAATCATAAAATGTAACTTATGTAATTTCGGAAAAATACTCGTAAATGCGTATTTTGATAAAAGTATTATTTTGGACATGGTATGAAGTAAAATATAATATTTTTGGGAAGAATATGTATATTTTGGAGATAGAATATTTTAGATAAATGAATTAAAATATATTTTATTAAGTGAGACTTAAAAATGTATTTTTAGAATTACAAAACGCAAATGTATTAAAACCCCCATCCTTGGGAAGGAACATATTTATACAAAATAATTAAGAAGTGTAAATACGAAATAGTTGCCTGACTATTTCCCAAAATCTTAAACCTTAAGCCAAGGCACGGCCGTCCGTCTAATAGTAGTTAGTACGTGTAGGTCGTCACGCAGCAGGTTGATTGGGAGATACTATTTCGAGACACACTTCAGTGAGTTCATGTCCCCCTTTTCCTTTAAATGTTTTCAGTTTTTATACTGCGGGGGTGAAATACATGTTACAATGTTTACGAATACTTTTTACATGGTATGGTTAGCGTAAGGGGGGTTACTACTTAGATCATGTGAGTGGGTAGGCGGGAACTCGAGGCCATTAATCCTCATTGTAGGACAGAGGGTCTTTAGCGGTAGGTCTATCTGGGTGTAGCGAGCCCAGCCCCAGGCCCAACAGAACGGACCTCGGGGTGACTTGGTACCCAACGCAAAAATCTGCTAGGTTTGAGTCTTCCTACTGCACTTCACACATATCAATGGCCTTGCAAACCATTAGTGATCTCTTTATTTCCTTATTTGATACAAACCAGGGATTTTTCATATTACAAAGGTTTTACATACTCACTTTACCTGAACTCCCTCAACATTTTTGTTGATTTTTCAACTTACATGTATTTCAAGGAATTAGGGATCTGGCGAGGTATGTTATGTTTTCAAGCTGCGTAAGAAGGGCGATGTCATCCAAGTTTGGGAGTTGTGGCTTTTACCTGGACGAGTCACAAGTCTTAAGCTGTGTTTGTTTCATGTCTGTGGTTGTGTCTGTTGAACAATGTTTTTAGTTTGTTGTGTTGCATTTTCGTTGCATGTGTCGATATTTGAAAACAATGTTGTGGTATTTCGTTTTTAAAACTTGAAGTAATGGATGATCATCGTGGTTTTAAATTCATATAGCTTGGTTGTGATTAAGCTATGGTATTAAGAAGTCACACCAAATAAACCCACGCTTCCGCAAAGCCAGGGTGTGACAACTTGGTATCAAAGCTTTAATCATAGCGAACTAGGATTCCTTCTCGAGTCTAGACTATGATCACTAGGGCTCTCACGAAATAATTTTTACATTGCATACACTATGTCCAGATCCAGAGTACAAAATATTTTTTTTTTACAAACAAAAAGTTGAGCACATTTTTCAAAATTTAGGAATTCAGTCAGGGTGACTGAAGGGCCAATCTGAGAGATTGGGAAGGATCTGGTCTGAGAGGCCAGGAAGTCAGTCTGAGAGACTGGGAGGGTAGTCTAGTGGGACTAGAGAGTTCAGTCTGAGAGGCTGGGAGGTTAATCTAGTGGGACTAGGAGATTCAGTCTGAGAGGCTGGGAGGTTAGACTAGTGGGACTAGGAAAATTTCTTGATTGCTTATTGGTAACTAACATGTTTACTTGATTATATGATTGATTATTTGTGCATGTGTGTGTGTTTGTGTTACAGACGTCATGCCTTCATCTGGTACTGGAGAGTCAGACACTACGGATCCCATGGCTATAGTATCAGACGACATAGTTTCATCAGAGCACGAGGTGTATACTTTAGATACTACCAGAGCCTGCAGATGGCCATCTTGTTGGGGATTTGCCACTCGCGGTGATCCCTACTCCTGTGCCCCTTGCCGCTTATCCCGTTGTTGATATGCCCCTCGACGTTGTCTCTGACGATGATGTCGATCTATTCGAGGAGGACCCACTTGAGGGCGAGGCCCATATTGCTGCTGATGATCTCCTACTCATTGCTGACGCTCCTGCAGAGGAGGCTCCCATACATTCACCTGTTCTAGACTCCTTTGAGTCTGTGGCATCCGCATCTTTGCATACACAGGGAGTGCAGCACCACTCGCACGACGCCGACCCGGACATGGCGTCATCAGCTGCACCGGTTCCTGCGCACAGTTTTGAGTTCAATCGTGATGTTGATGATGATTCAGATCCTGTTTTCCCACCTGGTTTTGATCCAGACCATGATATTGAGTTCGTCCATCTAGACCAGCCTTTGGAGGATCCTGTAGCCCCTGTCGATCCTGTGTTTGCTGATCCAGCTGATTTTGAGATGGAGTTTGTCGATCCGGAGCCTGCTGGGGCCCCTGAGCCAGTGGTTGCTCCTGTCCTCGCATTAGAGCATGACCCTATTCATGCCGATGCACCTGCTGTTGCTCCTTTGGTTGACGATATACCTGTTGATGATCATCCTGTTGTCGCTCCACTGTTGGAGGATGATCATGCTATCGATGCTCATGTTGATGCTCCTCATGTTGCTGACATTCCTGCTGATCCTGTTGTCGCACCTCTTCCTGATCCAGTGCCGGTGATGTTCGACCGTGCACCTTTTACGACCCATGTTGATCCACGATACGCTCACACCCATAATGGGTGGATAGAAAATGATGATGATTTTCCACCTTTTGTGGTACCTGTTACGCCCCCTGTGGCACCCGTTTCAGCCCCTGTTTCAGCTCCCATCGATGTACCCTTGCTACCCACACATACTACAGATATTCACCGCACCGACTTACCTGTTACATTTCTTCAGGACATACCTCCGCCACATCCTGGGGAGGGTTCATCTCGTCAGCCATTTGGTCATGTACCATTTGTTTCCCCTGTTACTGTGACAACCGTCAATTTTGCATGCATCCGTACAATTAATTAATTTTAATTATGAGCTTAATGATTGTGCTTGATTACATCTGACGCTTTAAACTGCTTACTGATTTATGTTATATACATACATGTGCATTCTTTACATACAGTCACTTCAATTATTTCATACAGACTCTTAGTGACAAACCTGATGCACAAAGCACAGTTAGTTCAGTGAGCGAATAACTCAGACACATGCTGACAATGCCAGCACTTAGACAGATACCATTTTTAGGCCAGTATGGGCCAGGGATAAAACACTACACCAGTATGGAGTGTAGGGAAGTGAGGACCATAAGACTATGTCACTAGGTGATAGTTTGAGTGTCGGAAAGTGCCTAAAACGCAATTTAATTACAGAATTCCGCACTTTTAGTAACAATTCATCTTTTAACACACTCATATTATACAGAGTATTGACTAAATGGTCCTGGACACTTTCCTAAGTGTTGGAATTAATTTCGTTACAAAAAGATGCACAAAAGACGCTTTACGGGATAATTAAACGCTTTAACGGAACGGTACGAAACCAAACAGCCAGACGTTACCCGAGACAT
The DNA here is from genome assembly GCF_002127325.2 of Helianthus annuus. Taxonomy (NCBI): domain Eukaryota; kingdom Viridiplantae; phylum Streptophyta; class Magnoliopsida; order Asterales; family Asteraceae; genus Helianthus; species Helianthus annuus. The sequence goes on from NC_035441.2 coordinate 84,121,696, forward strand.
GAAAATATTGTCAGAAATATTATTTTATCATTTTAAATTATTTTTGGTCACAAAAAACCCTATACGCCATGTAAACATGACACACACCTACTATACTTGAAAATACCCTTAACCTTCTAACCTATTACCTTCTAATTAACAAAAATTTACATTTTACCCCCCCCCAACCGATTTTTCTGCCATAATTAGTAATAATATCTTGTTTAGATTATGTAAGAAGTGGATCTTTGTTTCATTGGCCAAAAGAACTTTAATCATAACCTAGGGTAGGGTGGCTCCTATTCTTCCAAGAAATACCCATCATTTTGTCAAGATACACTCCTCCTCCTCTCTCCTCTCTCTATAATTCGGTCCATACCCCCCCCCCTCTCCACAACTGATTTCCATCACAATCATCACCTTCACATCTCCATCTTCTTCCACTAAAAGCTCTCTTGCAAGTTGTGAAGATCCTCCATAGAAGTGTGAAGTTGAAGTGCTCCCAAGAAGCCTTGTTCAAACTTTTCTCACCATCATTCTTTATCATCTCATCCTAAGATTACAACCCTAGCCTTGTGCTAGTAGTAAGTCCATTCATACTCTTGTCTCACTTCGATTCTTGTTACGATTGTTGAATGTTCATCACACACAAAAGCTTAAACAGCTTGCTGAGTTGGATTTCCAGCCAACTTCAACAGGCTATAACGGGATCATTTTAAGTCGAAAAACGGAATTTCTAAAGCCTAAAATGAGTATTTTGGAATAACTAAACAAATGGCACTGGAATCATAATTTTTCGAGACCGTTTACTATTTTTAAAGGGTTATTTTTGGACAGCAGCTCAAGCTTCATTTTTATTGCAGAAAAAGTATGACATTTTCGGAGTCACAACTTAAAACCTGAATAAAATCAACTCATGAAATTTTTACAGTAGATGGACACCGTTGTGAGGACGACCCTCCAACTGGAATTTCGTCAAACGGACTTACGGTTAACTTTTAGTGAATATTTCCGTAAACTGCAATCAGAAAGTAACAAATCTGATTGCAGTCGAGAAAATGATTTTTTTATAAAATATGGGTAACAAACTGGACTTTGATATTTTTACACAATAAAATTTGGAACATATGTGACATTCTATAAAAATTTGGTAATTTTTGGAAGAAGATAACTATTTTATAAAAATCCTCGAAAACAGTCCGGTTTCGAGTTATAAAGCTGAAATGAAGTATGCAACGTTTTGTTTGTCGATATGTCGGTTTGATTATTGAAAACGAATTACGGGATATGTGTAAAAGAAAATGATATGCTAATTAAGCATGGACACCCCTATTTACAAAGGAGACTCTGCCGAAATTTTCCGAAAATCCTAACACTTAAGAAATATTTGTGAGACGGGTGTTTACTAGTATACTTTAGATTTTGTTTTCAAAAAATAGAACTCGTCATAATATTTATCACAAAATACAAAGTATCAGAGGTTGGTTTCATACCCGAACATGGTTAAATATATGTATTCTCTAAAATGGGATTTAAAAATATAATCCCAATATGAACAGACACATGTAAAATATCCCATCCTTGGGAAGGAAAGACGAATACACAAGCATGAGATGTATTATTACTAAAATATTAAAGACACTTTAAAACGTAACTCAAAGGCACTAATCAATACTAAGACAAGGCACGACCCGTTCGTCTAATAGACGTTAGACCATTGTAGGTAGTCGTGTTTGCTGAGGAGATTTGGGGTACGAGTACCGAAGACGCAATACTGTGAGTTCATGTCCCCCTTTTCTCTTAACTATTTTCAGTTTTACACCTCGGGGGTGAAATACATGTTACAGACATTTACAGACATTTACAGACATTTATTTACATGGTATGGTTAGCTTAAGGAGGGTTTTTATTACGCGAACATGGGAGTGGTGGGCATGACACTTAAGGCCATTAATCCTCGTTGTAGGACCGAGGGACATTAGTGATAGATCTATTTGGGTGTAGCGAGCCCCACTCCTGAGTCCGCTGAGTGGACCATGAGTTGACTAAGTGCCCGACGCACAAATCCGCTAGGGTTGAGTCTTCCTGCATCACTTCACACTTATCATTGGCTTTGCAACCCAATGATGGTTTTTCCTTATTGCTACATACCAGGGATTTTCATACATACAGACATTTTACAAAGGTTTATACATACTTACTTACACAAGAACTCGCTCAACTTTTGTTGATTTTTCAAACTACATGTATTTCAGGGAATTAGTAAATGGATCTGGCGGGCGTTGGAGTTTTTAAGCTGCGTTGTGAATAAAGATGTCATCCAAGTTATTAGGGCTTAGGAGGCGTATCTTAATCCTAGACGAGATACGTGGTCCTAAACTCGGGGTTGTTTTAAAATCTTTTGTTGAGTCTTTTTGAACTCCTTAAAACATGTTATGGTCGGTAACTTGAATTTGGTCTCGTCATTTCAGACAATTATGTTGTACTACTTTTAAACTTAAATTAATGGATGTACATCTACTGGTTTTATCATATAGTGTTGTTATGATCATATGCAATGGTATTAAGAAGTCACACCAATAACCCACGCTTCCGCAAAAGTCAGGGTGTGACAGCTTGGTATCAGAGCTTCGATCGTAGCGAACTAGGATTCATTCTCGAGTCTAGACTACGATCAATAGGGCTCTCACGAAAACGCTTTTACAAACATGTTTTTTCATTGTATACACAAAACCCCCAGATCTAGGGAACAAATATTTTTACAAACAAAAGGCACAAATACACATTCCAAAATATATGTTTATAATTCAGCCTTAGAGGCTGAGGGGGGTTCAGTCTTAGAGACTGAGGGATTCAATCTTAGAGATTGAGGGAGGTTCAGCCTTAGAGGCTGGGGAGGTTCAGTCTTAGAGACTGAGGGGTTCAATCTGAGAGATTGGGGAGGTTCAGTCTTAGAGGCTGGAAAAAAAAATTTAGTCTTAGAGACTGGGAGGTTTGGTCTTAGAGACCAGGGATTTAGTCTTAGAGACTGGGAGGTTTGGTCTTAGAGACCAGGGATTTAATCTGAGAGACTAGGGAGTTCAGTCTAAGAGACTGGGTGGGATAGTCTAGGGAAGACTAGGATGATTACTTGCTTACATTGTTATCACATACATGCTTAATTGCTGATTATTGATAAACGTGCATATGTGGAAACTATTTGCATACGCTAACTGATAGTAATTACTATGGAAATACATACTATGACTACCATGCACCGATACACATGTCGCCTTGATCAAAAAGCCGGTTGTCAAACATTGATGACCCTATGGCCGCCGCCACAAATAATGAGACTGCACTTGCGCTGGAGATATTTACGTCGGACACTGAGAGTGATCCCGATATGCTGACCAAGGGAAAGGACGACTTACAACAGTCCGCGCTACCAGAATTTGGGGATGATTTATCCTTGCTGAAGGCTTCTCTGACAAGAATCCTCCTGTTACTTTTGTTCTAGTCCATGACCACTTCATCACTTCATCACTGGTCACCCCGATGGTGAACACACCATGGTTTCGACCCTCGACAATACGCCCCCTGTGGACATTCCTTCCGAAGGTAGGCTACTCGACGAATAGCCGATGACGTCGACATGACTATTGATGGTCCTCCTGACGACATCCATGGTGATGGAAAGTTAGACGAGAACGTTATTACAAATTTCACGTTTGAGACCTCTGTTATCAGGCTATCCTTTGCGACAGGAATACACACGATTTCATACTCCTTTGAGTCTGTGACATTTACAGCATCATAGATGGCCGGATTACAACCTTCTAAGACTAACACAGACGACGACGCCGTTATGACTATCACTTGCTCGAGGCGCCACACAGTCGCATGACCCGGAGACTGCCCCGGAGCTAGCATCTGCACCTTGGTGGGACAACTTGATGTTGCACCGGCTAATCCTGCACTCTTGATTGATCATAACCCTGCTTCCTTTTGGTTTACCAGACATTGCACCTCTTATATCTGACGCAGTACCTGCACCTGACGATCCCCTTATTGGTTGAGACGTTTGTTTTTGCACCCACAACCAATGATGATTGCTCCTTCTCTCCTGTGGAGACCGACGTCCATTGCATCAGCATGCCTATCGCTTCCTCTTAGGACTTACCCACACCACAGAAAGGTACTCCAGGACGGCACCCGCCTAACGATCCCTATTGCTGCTACAACATTTTCTATGACCTCACAGGCCGCGCTGTTGCTACTTTCAACCCTACAGCGCTAGACGAGCCATTTCGATGGTCCCTATAATACACTATGCTAATTTTAGACCCTCACACTATGGAGACTACACAGCTACAGTTTGAGGATATGAGTCGCAGAACGTTGGAGCTTGAGCTGACACCACGTCCTCCACCCTGTCTATTGCCAGTATACTTTGATCCTCCACATTCATCACTGTCTCCTTTGGCACACCCACCTGCTGTTATTACACCTTCTTGGTTATTAAGGCTCATTTCTTTACTGTCGAGCGGCAGACCGGTTAATTACTTCGACGTATATACAAGCTCGAGGAGGAGTTCACGCATGTTAACGATTTACTTTTCTTTCCCACTCCACCTCAGTCACCAATATAATTGATTTCTGGATTTTGCGGATTGCATTACATTTGGGTAAAGACACTAATGATAAGCCGGGATTGTGGAGACTTTTAAAGACCACTTCAGACTACATGATTTTGATACACTGTTATACTTGTTGGGCAAGGGTAGGGTGACCCTGTTTCCCCTTGACGTGATACATTTTGAAAGACGATACAATTGTGGTCAGAGAATAATAAAACATGCGACGATACGTTGTGGCCAATGACCAGCGAAAGCTCAGACGCTATGTCTTCGTTAAGCACGTTATTGATCTATATGTGTGTGCTATAATTTTAACGCTACGTGCTTACTTGCTATGCTCTCATTAAACAAAATTACTAAATTACTTGGTTATGCTATGATTATGCTATTACTTGGATGGTCGGTATAATGACCTGCTATGTGTATGTGCGTATGACCACTAAACAACTAAACGCGTCCCCTGAACAAATATAACCTGACTTAACTAATCTTCTTCTGAGAAGATGTCGGCACAAGGGAACGTCAATGCCAACAACCTTCCGCCAGCGGCAGAACTACAAGAGCGCATCTCACAGGCCATTGCACAGCTCGAGGCCTTCCGCTCCGAACACAGCGAAGGCTGCACCTACAAGCAGTTCTTAGACCACAAACCTCGGGAATTTAACGGCACTTGGGGTGCCTTAGCCTTTGTACGCTGGGTTGAGAAGACGGATTCTGTCTTAAGATTGAGCAAATGTGCCCCAGAGCACCAGGTCGCGTACATAGCTGGGCTATTTGTAGATGGGGCTCTGTCATGGTGGAACCTTCAGGTTCAGACAATGGGCGAGACTGCTGTGAATGCTTTGACGTGGGACGAACTGAAAGAACTGATGCGTAAGAGATATTGCTCAAGAGCAGAAGTGCAGAAGTTGGAGACTGAACTGTGGAACTTGAAAATGGAAGGTCCAAAGATAGCCGAATATGTGCAGAGATTTGGCGAGTTATCACAAGTTGCTTCGCGTTTGGTGGAACCGGAACCTAGGAAGATTGAACGTTTCATAGGGGGATTGGCACCTCAGGTTCTAAGCCTGGTAACAACATCTAAACCTTCAACGATCACCGAGGCTATCGACATAAGCGTGGCGCTCACTGAAGAAGCGGTTAGACTAGGAAAATTTTCCACTACGGACGAGAAAAAGGAGACTCCTATAGAGTCATCTGGGGATAATAAGAGAAATATTGTAAATTTCAAGAAGATTACTCAGGCAAGTAACAAGAAAAAGGCCAAAAAGGGAAAGGACTACATGGGTATTCTCCCTATGTGCGGCAATTGTCTACGCTATCATGTCGGGCGATGTAAATATGGGAAATGTGATAATTGTGGCAAGAGAGGGCATCCTAAGGAAACTTGTAGGCAAGTTACTGAAAGTAGGAATGGAGGCCAAGATGGAAGCAAGAATCACGGAGGGAACAACGACAGTGACGATCATCCAGGCAGGACAAGTGACAGACAGAAACATGCTCAAGGTTGTCTTAACTGTGGGAGCAAGAAGCATTTCAGAAAATACTGCCCTAAAAAGAATCAGACACGAGGATAAAAGCTCAGTAGCAGAGCTAGGGGAGCACACCAGGAATCCAAGCACGAATATCGGTACATCCAATATCACTCAACGTTATGCACATGTGTTGCTAAATACTGTTGCAAATTTTCGGTTTCGCATCTCTAGAGTTCGAGAGGGTACTTGATATAGTAGCACGTAAGTTAGATAACTCGCACTCGATGGAACTAGCTAGGTGCAGCTAGTGGAAGCCAACACAGTGACTAGAAACGGCAAGATAAAACCCGGAGAGCGTAAATTTACGCTTGTTCTACTGCCAGATGAGTTGGAAAGCTTCGACAAGGTAATTGGAATGGATCAACTGCCGAGTGTTCGAGCGGAGGTTGATAACCGCATCACAATGGCAAACGAAGAAACGACCGTGGCTCATGAAGCAGGATACGCCCCTACAAATTACTAATTGCGGGGGAGGCCCAAAAGTTATTGCGTAAAGGATGTGTTGTTTTCTTGGCTCATGTCGGGGATAAGGGAGCCGAAGGACCAAAACTCGAAGATATTCCTGTGATAAGGAAATATCCTGAAGCCTACCCTAAAGACTTGCCAGAATTATCCCCTCAACGACAAGACGAATCTTCGCATCGATTTGATTCCAGGCGTTGCGCCTGTAGTCGATGCACTTTAGCGACTTACACCTCGGAGATGCAAGAATTGGCAGTGCGACCTCAGAAGTTGATGGAGAAGGAAGATACCAGACCAAAAATTCCCTTTTGGGTAACCCAAATTCTGCTCGTCAAGAAGGAGGACGTAAATTTTCAAATAGGCATCAACTATCACGAGCCGAACGAGCTAACCCACAAGAGTCAGTAACTCTTGCTGAGAATTAACGAATTTCTTACTTAACTAACTGTGAGGATCCAACTACTATTACACGACTAATTGTTGATCGAGTGTCGTTAGCGATGAATTCAGGAAGAAAGCATACCGGGGGAAATTGTGGGACAATAGCTTGTTTTTAAACGTACACAAAGATGGTGTTTCCTACACAATGCACAAAACCGAGTTACACAGAATACGAAACCTTGAGGATCTAGAAAACATATGCTTAGGACCCTTGGGAACCCAGGTCCAAACTTGTAAAGGTTGTTACTTAGACACCATACCTGTTAACTCAATCGAACACTATTAACCCAACATATATGCCATTTCAGTTAACAGAACAGAAAGTACTTGAAATTCTTTCGTTAAAATCTTCACTTTTGCTTCTAGCCGAGTAGATGTTTGCATCTCTACTCCCCTTAAAGTAGTTGCATCGCTTTGATTTTCTTCGCTAAGAGGGAACACACATATGCTTCGATACATGGTCATTACCTCATACTCATTGTTTCATCACCTGGAAACTCACATATTACGCTTACACCATCTGCTACGCATACGGTTTCATTTCGAACGCTTCATTGAAATCCGAATATTATGTTGCTAAATCTAACTACTGGTTTGTGATTCGAATGGCCTACATTATTGTAACGGTTGACTCTTTTGCTATCAAGTCAACACACTTTCTCATAAACTTCTTTTGTTTCAAGATACATTCATGGTTTATTTTTGTAACCATGCTGAGATTTTCCTTATTGGTACATACGTTTATTGTCGGGTTATGCTGAAAATTAGTTCAACTGCTTGAACTTATCCATTTCACATGTTTTGATTTGAGACGCCATGTGATGTATTGGGAACATCACATTCAAATATTCTTGAAAAGGTTCTTTTGTTTTGAGACATAATGGACTCGATTGGCCTACGACTCCACTAAATCATTTGTTGATTTCGGTACCTTGCGGTGATACTTCCACAAAATTGAAGCCTGCGCTAAGTTCGTTACGCACCTCATACACGGATTTGATTATTTATTGACTTGCACTAAGTCCGTTTTGTTTATCATGATTAAAGCAGTCTCAACACGATTGTGTGTTAAGGCAATGGTACATAGATTCATTTCATAAGCCCAATGTACCTCCTAACGATACTTTCATTGTCAATCGAATACCTTGCGGTACTTAATATTTTTCACCTTCGATCAAAAATAGTAGCTTTTCGGTATTTCATATTCAACTGGGAACTTTACGACATTGTGTAAATCAACTCTTCAGGTTGTCTCAACACACTTTCATTTGATTTCGGACACGGTGAACTTGTTCAGTCACCATTATTATTTCTCGTCATTTCGACACCTTGTGGTGTCATTGCAAATTTGCAGCTCGTGCTAATCATGGTCAACTGTTTCACACAAAACTTCTTACACTTTTGTTTGACTTGTCATATAAACATTTCTGATGCAACTACGAATCAAGACCGTGATACACCAAAAATTCGCTTGTATTCCATTCGGTGTACCTACGAAACTTAAGAGTGCCAACACACTAAACCTTTTCGTTCATTTAGTCGGGAGATTTACAGATCACTTTACTACTACTTTTGGGTTATTGATTTTGAGTTCATATAGCTGATGCTACGGTTGTGAAAACTCGTTGGCATTTTGTGACCGACTATCTAAGTATCCTAATGGACAAGACTCCTCTTTTGCGGAACCCCTGTTAACTAGATTACACTAGACTACACGTCAACACGACTTATGCCTTTGACATTAAATGCTAAAAGCACATACCTTTTAACCATTGGATTTGTGTTGTTATATATATTCTTGGACTCACTTGAGGTGAATAAGGTTTGATTCGATTTGGTGATTATCTACCTCGGTGCTATTCATATGCATACATACATAATGAAACCCTAAGGAGTTAAGGTAGTACAAATTTCGAGGACGAAATTTTCTTAACGGGGGGAGAATGTGACAACCGTCAATTTTGCATGCATCCGTACAATTAATTAATTTTAATTATGAGCTTAATGATTGTGCTTGATTACATCTGACGCTTTAAACTGCTTACTGATTTATGTTATATACATACATGTGTATTCTTTACATACAGTCACTTCAATTATTTCATACAGACTCTTAGTGACAAACCTGATGCACAAAGCACAGTTAGTACAGTGAGCGAATAACTCAGACACATGCTGACAATGCCAGCACTTAGACAGATACCATTTTTAGGCCAGTATGGGCCAGGGATAAAACACTACACCAGTATGGAGTGTAGGGAAGTGAGGACCATAAGACTATGTCACTAGGTGATAGTTTGAGTGTCGGAAAGTGCCTAAAACGCAATTTAATTACAGAATTCCGCACTTTTAGTAACAATTCATCTTTTAACACACTCATATTATACAGAGTATTGACTAAATGGTCCTGGACACTTTCCTAAGTGTTTGAATTAATTTCGTTACAAAAAGATGCACAAATGACGCTTTACGGGACAATTAAACGCTTTAACGGAACGGTACGAAACCGAACAACCAGACGTTACCCGAGACATGAAAATATTGTCAGAAATATTATTTTATCATTTTAAATTATTTTTGGTCACAAAAATCCCTATACGCCATGTAAACATGACATACACCCACTATACTTGAAAATACCCTTAACCTTCTAACCTATTACCTTCTAATTAACAAAAATTTACATTTTACCCCCCCCCCCAACCGATTATTCTGCCATAATTAGTAATAATATCTTGTTTAGATTATGTAAGAAGTGGATCTTTGTTTCATTGGCCAAAAGAACTTTAATCATAACCTAGGGTAGGGTGGCTCCTATTCTTCCATGAAATACCCATCATTTTGTCAAGATACACTCCTCCTCCTCTCTCCTCTCTCTATAATTTGGTCCATACCCCCCCCCCCTCTCCACAACTGATTTCCATCACCATCATCACCTTCACATCTCCATCTTCTTCCACTAAAAGCTCTCTTGCAAGTTGAAGATCCTCCATAGAAGTGTGAAGTTGAAGTGCTCCCAAGAAGCCTTGTTCAAACTTTTCTCACCATCATTCTTTATCATCTCATCCTAAGATTACAACCCTAGCCTTGTGCTAGTAGTAAGTCCATTCATACTCTTGTCTCACTTCGATTCTTGTTACGATTGTTGAATGTTCATCACACACAAAAGCTTAAACAGCTTGCTGAGTTGGATTTCCAGCCAACTTCAACAGGCTATAACGGGATCATTTTAAGTCGAAAAACGGAATTTCTAAAGCCTAAAATGAGTATTTTGGAATAACTAAACAAATGGCACTGGAATCATAATTTTTCGAGACCGTTTACTATTTTTAAAGGGTTATTTTTGGACAGCAGCTCAAGCTGCATTTTTATTGCAGAAAAAGTATGACATTTTCGGAGTCACAACTTAAAACCTGAATAAAATCAACTCATGAAATGTTTACAGTAGATGGACACCGTTGTCAGGACGACCCTCCAACTGCAATTTCGTCAAACGGACTTACGGTTAATTTTTAGTGAATATTTCCGTAAACTGCAATCAGAAAGTAACAAATCTGATTGCAGTCGAGAAAATGATTTTTTTATAAAATATGGGTAACAAACTGGACTTTGATATTTTTACACAATAAAATCTGGAACATATGTGACATTCTGTAAAAATTTGGTAATTTTTGGAAGAAGATAACTATTTTATAAAAATCCTCGAAAGCAGTCCGGTTTCGAGTTATAAAGCTGAAATGAAGTATGCAACGTTTTGTTTGTCGATATGTCGGTTTGATTATTGAAAACGAATTACGGGATATGTGTAAAAGAAAATGATATGCTAATTAAGCATGGACACCCCTATTTACAAAGGAGACTCTGCCGAAATTTTCCGAAAATCCTAACACTTAAGAAATATTTGTGAGACGGGTGTTTACTAGTATACTTTAGATTTTGTTTTCAAAAAATAGAACTCGTCATAATATTTATCACAAAATACAAAGTATCAGAGATTGGTTTCATACCCGAACATGGTTAAATATATGTATTCTCTAAAATGGGATTTAAAAATATAATCCCAATATGAACAGACACATGTAAAATATCCCATCCTTGGGAAGGAAAGACGAATACACAAGCATGAGATGTATTATTACTAAAATATTAAAGACACTTTAAAACGTAACTCAAAGGCACTAATCAATACTAAGACAAGGCACGACCCGTTCGTCTAATAGACGTTAGACCATTGTAGGTAGTCGTGTTTGCTGAGGAGATTTGGGGTACGAGTACCGAAGACGCAATACTGTGAGTTCATGTCCCCCTTTTCTCTTAACTATTTTCAGTTTTACACCTCGGGGGTGAAACACATGTTACAGACATTTACAGACATTTATAGACATTTATTTACATGGTATGGTTAGCTTAAGGAGGGTTTTTATTACGTGAACATGGGAGTGGTGGGCATGACACTTAAGGCCATTAATCCTCGTTGTAGGACCGAGGGACATTAGTGATAGATCTATTTGGGTGTAGCGAGCCCCACTCCTGAGTCCGCTGAGTGGACCATGAGTTGACTAAGTGCCTGACGCACAAATCCGCTAGGGTTGAGTCTTCCTGCATCACTTCACACTTATCATTGGCTTTGCAACCCAATGATGGTTTTTCCTTATTGCTACATACCAGGGATTTTCATACATACAGACATTTTACAAAGGTTTATACATACTTACTTACACAAGAACTCGCTCAACTTTTGTTGATTTTTCAAACTACATGTATTTCAGGGAATTAGTAAATGGATCTGGCGGGCGTTGGAGTTTTTAAGCTGCGTTGTGAATAAAGATGTCATCCAAGTTATTAGGGCTTAGGAGGCGTATCTTAATCCTAGACGAGATACGTGGTCCTAAACTCGGGGTTGTTTTAAAATCTTTTGTTGAGTCTTTTTGAACTCCTTAAAACATGTTATGGTCGGTAACTTGAATTTGGTCTCGTCATTTCAGACAATTATGTTGTACTACTTTTAAACTTAAATTAATGGATGTACATCTACTGGTTTTATCATATAGTGTTGTTATGATCATATGCAATGGTATTAAGAAGTCACACCAATAACCCACGCTTCCGCAAAAGTCAGGGTGTGACAGTTACACCATCTGCTGTACCATCCTTCGCGCCATCTAGTGAGCCGTTCCTCTGGACTTCACCCCCCATTATGCCACCATCTGATCCATATCATCCATACCACGTGGGGTATTCTACAGAGGATATTCTCAGATCTTTCATGGTACAGCAGGAGGCGCTGACCCGTCGCGTGCAGGAGCTGGAGAGAGCTCAGCGACTCCCGTGCCAGTACCAGACTCCACCTGCAGTATCACACCCTCCTCGTCCGTTATCTCCCGATTCTGCCGCTCATTTTTGGACTCCGGAGCAGTAGATAGCATATCTGTTGCGATCTCATCGCGCTATGGAGGAGGACTGGCTTCATATGCGACGTTTACTCTTTTCTCATTTTCCCCCTCCTCCACCGCCATCAGCTTAGGGCATTTTGTACGACACGGGTAGACTTTTTGATGAGAGGACCGCGATTGTGCAGACTTTACAGCCTTTTTAGAAACCGCATATTAGATGATTATGACTTTTGATGATTTGTATATTGGTTGTTATTGACACTGATTTGATAGTTTGGACTAGGGTGATGTGGCCCTTAGATACTGATGATGTACAATACAGTTGTAAACCTTACATTGTGGTCTTGATTTATAACAGCGCAATCGCAGTATTCTCATTATACGTGATGTTGGTTTGATTGTTTATATTTTATAACATGTGATGTTATGCTTTTGGTATTTATAACATGAGATGTTATGTGTTTGATAAATGGTATACGTATGATTCATATACTTATTATGGCCTGACCTACGTGAACACATCTTTTTGAAGATGCCACCAAGACGCCAGACACGCATGCCTACCAACAAGGCAGAACTCCAACAAATCATTGTTGCCGCCATAGCGCAGTATGCAGCCTCACAAGGAGGAACCAGTGGAAGCAATTCGAACAACAACAACGGCAATAACAACCCACCTCATGGTAATGTTAGGTCGTTGGGACATAATGCGATACATTTGGATATTTTTAGGACGTTCGCTAATACCATTTGTATATTCTAACGTATGTGCAGGGTGCACTTACAAGTAGTTCCTAGACTGCAAGCATGTGAACTTTGACGGCACCGGAGGTGCTGTTGCTTTTGTAAGATGGGCCGAAAAGACAGAGTCAGTTCTCAGAATGAGCAAGTGCGCTCCAGACCAACAAGTGACTTACATTTCTGGGCTATTTTTGGACGGAGCCCTGTCCTGGTGGAACTTACAAGTGCAAACTCTTGGTGAAGCCGCAACTTATGCGATGACATGGAATGAGCTAAAGGAGCTTATGCGAAGAAAGTACTGCTCACGTGCGGAGATTCAGAAATTGGAAACTAAGTTCTGGCATCTCAAGATGGAAGGTCCCAGAATCGCGGAATATGTTCAGAGATTCCACGACTTGTCACATGTGGTACCTTATATGGTTACACCGGAATTCAAAGGAATCGAGCTCTTTATTTGGGGTTTAGCTCCACAGATGATGAGTATGGTGACTACTTCCAAACCTGCGACAATCATAGAGGCCTTTGATTTGAGTGTAGCTCTTACTGAGGAGACTATCCGCCTAAACAAGTTTTCTAATGTTGAGCCAAAGAAGAAGGAGACTCACGTAGAGTCATCTGGCGAGAACAAAAGGAAGTTTTCGAACTTCAAATAAGGGACAAGCGGTGTTGGTAAGAAGGGAGAATCATGCACACCGGTCCAAGCTGCAACCGGTGCTGGGAAGAAGGGAAAGGGTTATATGGGTATACATCCCAAGTGTAACACCTGCCAGCGTCATCATTCTGGCCGGTGTGGGCCAAAAGTATGTGAAGCTTGTGGAAAAGTTAGCCACTTGAAGGATAATTGCTGGGCTAGTGCAGGCCGGGGAGGCCAAGGAGGTTTTGGTAATAGGAACAATAATCGTGGTGGTAATGGAAATCGTCCACAAGGGAATAATGGAGGAAATGCTAACCGAGGGAACAACGCAAATCCAGCTGGTAATGTCAATCGAAACCAAAACAACAATCAAGCTGGGAATGGAGGAGGAAATGGTCAATGACTGGGTTGTTTCAACTGTGGTGACATTGGGCATTTTAAGAGGCATTGCCCAGAATTGAACCAAGCACGCGGAAGAGTATTTAACATTGAAGCGAGGGAAGTGCGCCAGGATCCCAATGTTGTTACTGGTACGTTCCCTATAAACCAATGCTTTGCATCCGTTTTGTTTGATACTGGTGCCGATTATAGCTTCGTGTCATTAGAATTTAAGAATATGCTTAGGTTAGCTGCTAGTAAATTACATATCCCATACTCAATCGAACTGGCTAATGGAAAGCTAGTTGAAGCTAATGAAGTTGTCAGAGGTTGTGTGATCGAGTTGGAAGAGCGTGAGTTTACTTTGGATCTACTACCAGTCAAGTTGGGAAGCTTTGATGTGGTAGTAGGGATGGATTGGTTGTCAAGAAACAAGGCTGAGATTATTTTTCACGAAAAGATCGTTCGCATCCCAACCAAAGATGGAGAGACGATAGTGGTTCATGGAGAAAAGCGTGATACGCCTTTGAGAATTATCAGCTGTTTGAAAGCTCGAAAGTGTTTACAGAAGGGATATGTTGCCTTCCTGGCACACATCGTGGATAAGGAAGCTGCTGAGCCAAAAATCGAAGACATCCCTGTCGTGAGGGAATATCCTGAAGTCTTTCCAGAGGACTTGCCAGGATTGCCGCCCCAAAGGCAAGTGGAGTTCCGCATTGACTTAGTTCCAGGCGCCGTGCCTGTAGCTAAAGCACCATATCGACTTGCCCCGTCAGAGATGTAGGAATTGTCAACACAACTTCAAGAGTTACTAGACAAAGGATTCACCAGACCAAGCTTCTCACCTTGGGGAGCTCCGGTCCTGTTTGTCAAGAAGAAGGACGGTAGTTTTCGTATGTGCATTGACTACCGGGAGTTGAACAGGTTGACGATCAAGAATAGGTATCCTCTGCCAAGGATCGATGATCTATTTGACCAGTTGCAAGGTTCATGCTATTACTCGAAGATCGACTTGCGATCTGGATACCATCAGCTAAGGATACAAGAGGAAAGTATCCCGAAGACAACCTTTAGAACTCGTTATGGACATTACGAGTTTCTAGTAATGCCGTTTGGGTTGACGAATGCACCTGCAGTTTTCGTGGACCTAATGAACCGAGTCTACAAACCGTATCGAGACAAGTTCGTGATTGTGTTCATAGACGATATTTTGATTTATTCAAAGACAAAGAATGAACACGAACAGCATTTAAGAGCCATTTTGGAGTTACTGAAAAAGGAACAGTTGTATGCCAAATTCTCTAAGTGCGAATTTTGGCTATGCGAAGTCCAATTCCTTGGACATGTGGTAAATGGAGATGGGATTCATGTGGACCCCACCAAGATCGAAGCGATCAAGAATTGGGAGACTCCAAAGACGCCAACCGAGATTCGACAATTCTTGGGTTTGGCTGGCTACTATCGAAGATTCATTGAGGATTTTTCAAAAATCGCTCAACCACTGACACTCCTCACGTAGAAAGATAAGAAGTTTGATTGGGGAATCAAATAGGAAGAAGCGTTTCAGCTGTTGAAAGACAAACTTTGCAATGCGCCGATCGTATCGCTACCAGAAGGAACTGATGATTCCGTGGTATACTGTGACGCCTCACGTCAAGGTTTGGGTTGCGTGTTGATGCAACGCCAGAAGGTTATAGCTTACGCGTCACGTCAGTGGAAGGTTCATGAAAAGAACTATACCACGCATGATTTGGAGCTAGGCGCAGTGATATTTGCGTTAAAGATCTGGAGACATTATCTATATGGTACGAAATGTACAATCTTCACGGATCATAAAAGCCTGCAGCACATATTCGACCAAAAGGAACTGAATATGAGACAAAGATGTTGGGTCGAATTGTTGAACGATTACGACTGCGAGATCAAGTATCACCCAGGGAAGGCGAATGTGGTCGCTGACGCCCTAAGTCGAAAAGAAAGGATCAAGCCCATAAGGGTTAGGGCTTTAGAGATGATTATCCAGACAGATCTTTCCCTGCGCATTCGTGCCGCGTAGAAAGAAGCTCTTAAAGAAAGAAACATCGAAGAAGAATATCTCCATGGGATGGAGAAGCAATTAGTGCCAAACGAGGAAGGAACGTTATGTTTCATGAAAAGGATTTAGGTTCCTCTGTTTGGTGGTTTGAGGAAAGTTATTTTTGATGAAGCTCACAAATCACGGTACTCTATCCATCCAGGAGCGGATAAGATGTACCAGGATCTTAAGGATTACTATTGGTGGCCTAGGATGAAAGGCGATGTTGCTGTTTATGTTAGCAAGTGTTTGACGTGCGCTAAGGTTAAAGTTGAATACGAGAAGCCTTCAGGACTTCTGCAACAACCTGAGATTCCCAAGTGGAAATGGTAACAGATTTCAATGGATTTTATAACAAAGTTGCCAAGAACGCCAAGAGGTCATGACACTATTTGGGTAATAGTGGACCGGCTAACGAAATCAGCGCACTTCTTACCTATCAGAGAGAAAGACAACACGAGCAAATTGGCCGAAATTTACATGAGAGAAATTGTTGCACGTCATGGAGTGCCTCTCTCGATCATCTCTGATAGAGACGGAAGGTTTGTGTCAAGGATTTGGCAGTCCTTCCAAGAAGCTTTTGGCTCACAGTTGAATCTGAGTACAGCATTTCACCCACAGACCGATGGACAAAGCGAACGGACGATACAGACATTGGAAGATATGCTGAGAGCATGTGTTATGGATTTGGGTGGTAGCTGGGATAAACATTTACCATTGGTCGAATTTTTGTACAACAACAGATACCACACCAGTATTGGAGTCGCGCCATTTGAAGCTCTATACAGACGCAAGTGTCGATCACCGCTTTGTTGGTCCGATGCAGGTGATACACAATTGGTTGGTCCTGATGTGGTCCAGGAAACCACAGATAAGATTGCACAGATCAGAGATCGCATCAAGGCGGCTCGCGATCACCAAAAATGCTATGCGGATAGAAGAAGGACACCTCTGGAGTTTGAGGTAGGAGACATGGTATTGTTGAAAGTCTCACCCTGGAAGGGTGTGGCACGCTTCGGAAAGCATGGAAAATTGAATCCGCGTTATATTGGTCCATTCAAGATTCTGGAAAGAATCGGTTTAGTAGCATACAAGCTGGACTTACCTGCCGAACTGAATGGTGTTCACGATACATTCCATGTATCAAATTTGAAGAAAAGTCCAACGCAAGATACTGTTGTCATTCCCGCAGACGATATTCATATTGACGACACGCTCCATTTTGTCGAAGAACCGGTTGAGGTTACAGATTGGAAGATAAACAAAACCCACAGGAGCAGTGTCAAACTCGTCAAAGTTCGTTGGAATGAAAGACATCGTCCAGAATACACCTGGGAGCGTGAGGACCGAATGAAAGAGAAGTACCCCCACTTATTTCCTAATGTGACAACTGTGTTCTAATCGTTGTACAATGTATAACAGTGTGGATTATTAATAAAACAATGTGCTTTGGTGTTATTATATGTTTTTTGTGTTATTATGTGTGTATTTGTGTTTGGTGATTTTTCAATTTAATTAGATTCCGATTTCAAGCTATAAATCGCTTTCTGGAAGGTTATACGCGCACTGATGCGTAAATATAACCAGTTTAATGCAACAAACACTCCGGATTAGTGAAATAGGCTTAACATACCTTAAATAACCTCCACATAACTTAGAAATAAGTTTTGGATGGTTTGGTGTGTTGAAATCAAGTTTGTTCGATCGCAGGGACTATTTGTGCCAAACTACGAAACTATACCGATTTGTATAGTAACGAATGTTCCGGAACTTGATCATAAGTTAAACATACCCTAAATATCCTTTACATAGCTTAGAAATAGGCTTTGAGGGGTTCGGTATACTAAAATGAACGTATTTGATCAATAGAGACTAAAAGCGTCAAAAGAGCATAAGTTTGCATTTTTGCGCATATCTTACGTCCTGAATATATCCGGACATCCAAAAATTTATGTAATCATTAAAATATTTTATTCTAGTGATTGTCATGATAAAATTCCATTCGTCGCGTAATTTGGATTGTTTTTGCGTTCATTACGATTTCCGTCGTAATTAACCGAACAACGCAACCGTTCGACCAAACGAACCGACATCCGAGATGTTTTGAGCATATTTTAAGATCCCTATAGTTTAACTTTATTTTAGACCCTTGAAATGGGGTTAAAGGGACTTAAAAGTGCAAAAAAATCAAGTTTTACAAGTGCAGGGGCCATTTTTGAAATTTCTGACTAGATTCAATGAACCTAGTCCAATTTTGAAGGTTTGATGGTTTTAACCCATGGTTTTGCAAAACCATGGGCTGGTATTTAATGGTTTATAAAATACTATGGGCCATTCTAGGGGTGCCCATGGTATTACAAAACCATGGGCACATGTGTACGGTTGAGATTAAATCACGTTTTTCGATGAACGATCTTAACGGTTCAAGGAAATCTATAAATACCCACCCTCACTTTCTTCCCAAAGCACACTTGAATCTGATTTTAGCTCTCTAAGTTGAAGTTTATGCTTCATACCTGAGAGTAAATCGGATCAAGAACTTGCGGGGACCTTTTGTAAGTATTCTTTCGTTCTTTTCATTCGTTTCTATCGTGAAAGTCAAACTGTGTTTGACTTTCTGCTTTGACCAGTTTATGGTCAACGCGAAGTTCGTTTGAACTTCATAACGTGAGCGTAATCACGATGGTTATAGTCCCTAGTGACTATACCTACTGATTACCACGTTATCTAGTCTCAGTGACGAGTCGTAGTTTCGGCCAAAATGCGTTTTCTCGCGTATTTTGTAACCAAACTACTCTAGGATGTCAAAACCGTTTGTTTTGATATCAAAACCTGTTTTCTAACTTAACTAAACATGTTCTAGCATGTTTAGCTCGTCACTTTTTAGATTAGTGCTTGTGTAGAGTCGTAAGTCAAGCGGACTAAACACCCGCTTAGACTTTCGAACACAACCCATTTGGTTGATCAATAGGATCCGATCAAACATGTTTAGTGACCATAGTAGTTATTCCTTATGGTCACTTAGGTTAGATTGGTCACATGATAAGTAGTATATATGCCTTTGGTAAATTACCAAAATGCCCTTTTCATACATAATTGGTAATTAAGCATATGTAACCTAAACTTTTGTCACATAACTGATTATGTAACATATTTAAACATGTCTAGGCATATAATACTTGTCATAGGACTAGTTAGACATCTCGAATGCGCAATTGCACGCACGACGCGTTAAAGTAGCGTAAGCTACCTTAATGGGTCACGATGGGTCGAAAGCACTTAGGTTAGGTTTCAATTTAGGATGTAGGCTTTGTTAAACCATATCACATGAGTTCCAACACTCATTTGGTTTACAAGACCTCATTCTATACGATCTCCTGATTTAGGCGTCTTTTGTTTGACTAGTGGTTCGATTATTAGGTGCTACTTGATTTCTCTGATTTGCTTGAGTTTGTTGGAGTTCTATTTGATCGAGGATACTTTGCACTTCATGTGAGTACATAATTCCCCTATTTTACTGTTTTTAAATGTTTTGGGGTGATTCATATGTACGAAATGTTTTCAAGGTTTAAAGGATGGTTTCAAAAACGATTAAAACGATTTTTACAAAACTAATAACGATTTCAATAATGTGAACAAAACTTGATGGTTGTAGTTACATAACAAATGACATTCATTAATTTTGGCCCAACCGACCAGTATTAGGTTATGGTACCATAGGATCTGACAAATCCCGTTACTTTGCTAAACCCATGGTTATGTGTGAGGGTTGTGGATAGCGACTGAATCTGATGTTTGTTAACTTACCCTTTGGTGGTTTGTTAATTCGAGAAGCTAGAAGCGAGGTGATCGAGTCACGAAGGTTTGAATGTTATTAATGAGACGACCATATATAAGTTATCACAATTAAAACGAGGACGATTTAAACGATTTAAACGAGTAAACGATTTGGGAATGATTTGGAAACGATTTAAACGAGTAAACGATTTGGGAACGATTTGGAAACGATTTAAACGAGTAAACGATTTGGAAATGATTTGGAAACGATTTGGAAACGATGTTAAACAATCTGGGTAAACAATTGGTTTTTGGCTAGTGTTTAGATAACGGGACGGGTGTAATATGTTGAAAACATGGTAGATACGCCGCTGGTACTTCTTATATATAAGTGTTTTCAACATATTATATACCGTGGCGTTATTTAGTTCACTTGGGTAAACGATTTTGGAACGATATCACACAAATGAGGTTTTCGAAATAATATGAGTTTTATTAACGAGATTTTATTAACGATTTAATACGAGATGTTTTACAAATTGCCTTACTAAAACAAATGTTTTTGGGTTAAGAATCATGGCTACGAGATTTTATAAACTATAATCAACTTGATTTGAGTTGGTTAACTATGTTGCAATACATTTTTCAAAACAAGGTTTGTATTTTGACTCTTGTAGTCTAATAAAGTATTGCAACATATAAACGAGCCATGATTCCGATACTCTTATAAAACCTATGTACTCGCCAGCATTTCTTTGCTGACTAAGTTTTTACATATGTTTCAGGTGTTGATGCTTGATTGATTTCTAGGATGCATGCGTCACATAGGATTTGGACGAGGCCTTAGTGACATAACAACTATGATAGACGATATAAAACTTGTTTGTTCTATGTGTTAAGACAATGAAATGTTTAATTTAATCAATAAAACAAAACTATTTTGTATCCATGGTTGTGAAACAATAGCTTCTGTTGCAACACTCCCCGATGTTTCTGCCATGGTTTGTTGTCCTACGTGGTCGGGGGGTGACACCTAAGACCCCTGCAACTAGAAGCAGAGCCTAAAATTTCGGGACGAAATTTTTCTAACGGAGGGAGAATGTGACAACCCTCACCAAAATAGGTATCCGTACGAATTAATTAATATTTAATTAATGCTTAATTACTGTGCTTGCTTACAATTGTGGTTAAACTGCTACTTGATTTCTGATACATACATATCCATGCATCATACATTATTACTGTCACTCCATTATTTACACAGAACCATAGTGACAAACTTGATGCACAAAAGCACAGTAGCACAATGAACGGATAACCCAGTAAACATGCTGACATAGCCAGCACTAGATAGACACTGTCTCTGAGCCCAGTATGAGCCGGGAATAGATTACTACACTAGTAGGGAGTGTAGGGAGGTGAGGATTGTAAAACTGCGTCACTAGGTGATAGCTATAGTGACCGGATGTGCCTAAAACATGCTCTAACTACAAAATCCTGCACTTTATTACAAAATTCAGCATTTAAACTAACTAGTAAAGTGCAAAAACATGGAAAAATAATACTAGACACTTTCCAAAGTGTCGGGAATTCATTGTGTCACTAAAATAATATTAAAGACACTTTAAATGCTTACTTAGCACTTTAACGGATTAATATCCAACCGAACAACCGGACTTTACCCGGAACATAAAAATATTGTCAATAACATTGTTTATCCTTTTCTGAGCTAGTTAGGGTCCCCGAACACCCTAACACCCGTTATAATACATAACACACTAACAACCTACTTAAAGTTCTAACTAAACATAACTATACACTAACTAATCAATTGAAATCAAACCATAAACCCCCCCCCCCTTGACCGATCGGTCCCCATGTGGGGACATACTCCTTACAAACTTGATTATTTTAATTGTTGATGTCTAATATCTAACAAGCACATTATCTCTTGGTTAATCAAGTTGAATGGTCTATATGTAAACCCAAGGGATCACTTTCATTCACCAAAACACTTCATCAAAAATTGATCTCTCTCTCCCTCTCCTCTTGTGTTCGGCCGAGAGCTCACACCCACCCACCATCACTTTCAAATTTTGATCTTGCTACTCCACTTACAATCCAAGGTGCAAGAGATCATACGAAGAGACCCAGTGCTTACGGAATCTCAAGGAGCTCTCTACGTTGCTTTTATCCATCTAGTTTTCGCTTTGATTCTTCCCTAGCCTTGAGCTAGTTGTAAGTGCTTCTAAACACTTCCTTGTTCTTGTTTAAAGTGGTTAATAAGAAATTTAACGGCTAAAAATCAAGAACACTAAAGATCAAATCTAAAAGTCTTGAAAGAAAGATGAATATGATGGTTAAAGAGAAAGAAATGGTGTAAAACTTGTGAATCTTGTTTAGGTATGATTATTTAATGTTGTTGATTGCTAGTAGTGGAACGGATCGTCATCTAACCATGCTAGATCATGTTCATGGAACATGAACTAGCAATATGTTAAGTATAAAAGTTGCAAGATGATGAACCTTTCCATACCTAAACATGAACTTGTGTAAAACTGATGTTTCTTGTAAAATAGAGTTCTAAACTAGTAGATCTAAAGATCTACAAGTGGTATTTTCGAAGAACCAAGTGTAAGATGCAAATCATGTTTAAAAGCCGGATCTTTCATGAACTAAAAGCATTTTTGTGAACAAACAAGTGTGTAAACACTTGTGTGACAAAAGGATTTAACAAAGAAATATTTTCGTAATTTTTGACTAAGAAATTGTAAAATTGCATATTCTTTATAAATAAAGTTTTCAAAAAACTGATTTTATTTTTAAAGATGGAAAGATCTACTAAAAATGTTGGAAAGTTACTACATACTTTTACACAACTTACGAGTTCATGTGTTTGCGATTTATGCTTATTTTTTACTAGTTTGATGTTTAAATAATGAATATTGATGATGGAAAATTGGTTGATTGAATTTTGAAAAGAAAATGATACGCTAATTAGCGTGGCTACCTCCAGTTACAGAGGAAACTCTGGCGAAATTTCTCCAGAAAATAACACTTAGAGTATTTTCATGACAAGTGTCTATAAATATATTTTTAACTTGTTTTTCCAAATAAATTTCGCCATGATTTTTGTTACAAAATTACCAAGTGTCGAAGGTGGATTTTCGTAAATAAAACTTGTTAAATATATATTTAAAATATATATTTCATAGTAAGACGCTTGTGTGATTTTATGATTATTTTGTGAACTACATATATATTATTTTTAGAGTAAAAATAATATTACTTGAATACACTGAAGATACGACTTCCAAAATAATACCAACGCCTTCACAAGTAAATATTTAAGTTACACCGGTATTGTTATTACCACACGAATCATAAAATGTAACTTATGTAATTTCGGAAAAATACTCGTAAATGCGTATTTTGATAAAAGTATTATTTTGGAAATGGTTTGAAGTAAAATATAATATTTTTGGGAAGAATATGTATATTTTGGAGATAGAATATTTTAGACAAATGAATTAAAATATATTTTATTAAGTGAGACTTAAAAATATATTTTTGGAATTACAAAACGCACATGTATTAAAACCCCCATCCTTGGGAAGGAACATATTTATACAAAATAATTAAGAAGTGTAAATACGAAATAGTTGCCTGACTATTTCCCAAAAACTTAAACCTTAAGCCAAGGCACGGCCGTCCGTCTAATAGTAGTTAGTACGTGTAGATCGTCACGCAGCAGGTTGATTGGGAGATACTATTTCGAGACGCACTTCAATGAGTTCATGTCCCCCTTTTCCTTTAACTGTTTTCAGTTTTTATACTGCGGGGGTGAAATACATGTTACAATGTTTACGAATACTTTTTACATGGTATGGTTAGCGTAAGGAGGGTTACTACTTAGATTATGTGAGTGGGTAGGCGGGAACTGGAGGCCATTAATCCTCACCGAGGGTCTTTAGCGGTAGATCTATCTGGGTGTAGCGAGCCCAGCCCCAGGCCCAACAGAACGGACCTCGGGGTGACTTGGTACCCGACGCAAAAATCTGCTAGGTTTGAGTCTTCCTACTGCACTTCACACATATCAATGGCCTTGCAAACCATTAGTGATCTCTTTATTTCCTTTTTTGCTACATACCAGGGATTTTTCATATTACAAAGGTTTTACATACTCACTTTACATGAACTCGCTCAACATTTTTGTTGATTTTTCAACTTACATGAATTTCAGGGAATTAGGGAACTGGCGAGGTATGTTATGTTTTCAAGCTACGTAAGAATGGCGATGTCATCCAAGTTTGGGAGTTGTGGCTTTTACCTGGATGAGTCACAAGTCTTAAGCTGTGTTTGTTTCATGTATGTGGTTGTGTCTGTTGAACAATGTTTTTAGTTTGTTGTGTTGAATTTTCGTTGCATGTGTAGACGTTTGAAAACAATGTTGTGGTATTTTGTTTTTAAAACTTGAAGTAATGGATGATCATCGTGGTTTTAAATTCATATAGCTTGGTTGTTATTAAGCTATGGTATTAAGAAGTCACACCAAATAAACCCACGCTTCCGCAAAGCCAGGGTGTGACAGTTTGAAGTTGGTCCTTGGTTATGCTATGCTCTTGTTTGAGACTGCAGATTTCATTATCTTTTTCAGCCAATTTGATTTTTAACTCTTTTAAAGACTTTTCAAATTGAACTTCATCATTTAACACTCTATCCCTAAGGTTTTCATTCACCTCTTTGATGTTAGCAAATGCTATGATGCATTTGTCAGAACAAAGGTTTTTAAGAACCTGAGATGATACCTTAGTTGCAGCCATCATGGCACAATCACAAACATGTTCTTTCTCATCTGGCTCTTTTCTTCTTTTTCACCTTGTTTCTTTTCTTCTTCTTCTTCAGACCAGGGGTCAGACAGTGGTTCCAACAGGGGTTCTGGATTTTCTCCCAACAGTATTTAACCAGCAACAGCAGTAATCACTGCTTCAGCAAATTCATCCACTGTTTCAGCATTTGACTGTCCTTCTTCAGTTTCCAGCCCTTCTCTCTAATGCCATAAAACAGTAATTATCATTAGAAGCATCATTGGTAGCATAGATTGCAAAATTTTCATCACCTAGCTCATCAGGTAAGCTACTCCAGTTAACAAAGCCTTGAGTGAAAAAGCTTTGCTGATCTGGTTGAACCACTGCTGGTGTAGCTTGTTGAGGTGCAACTGGTTACACTTGAACCTGAGGGACAGGGGCTTGGACATACTGAATTTGAGGAACAGTGGTTTGGACATAGTGCACAGGAACAGGGGTTGCAGGAGGTGCATAATGGGCAGTGTTTACATGGGCAGCAGGGGTATAATGGGAATACTGCATAGTGCTTTGGTTATTTTGTGGTCTTGGGCTAGGGTGTATGATAATTGGCCCACTGTTTTGACTCCTACACTCTCTAGCAAAGTGACCTAACCTGTTGCACTTATAGCATTTGATTTTTGACTTATCCAACCATACATTTAGATTCCCATGCAACCCTGGGAATTTTCTCCCTGTCCTTTTGTAAAACTTGCTGGTTCTAACACTCAGCAGTGCAAGTTGGTGTAATATGTCCATTTCTTCTAAATCAGTTGGATCAAAATACTGAAGGTCGTTGAGTTCAAAGCACAGATTATCAGAGTTCTGGCTTTCTCCATTTGCTGTGAAAGCATAATTGGATGAGTGAGAATCATAGTTAAAATTTCCACCAGCTGTTATGTCAATAAAGTGATCATAACTCTGATCCTTACTACTGCCAGACTTTTCCTGACCCAAAAGAGCTGTGTTGCCAAATGAATAGTCATCTGCAACTTTTCCAGACTCTTGTAACTTGTTTTTCTGGTTCAACTCCCTTTCATAGGTCAGGAGTCTACCATGAAGCTAGGTTAGGGTCAGATCTTTGAACCCAATAGAATTCCTGGTTACAAAAGCAATTGTGTCCCATTTATTAGGAAGTGACCTAAGAAACCTGCTATTTTGGGCTGCATTAGTAAATTCAACCTTAACAAGTTTTAGTTCACTCACGAGACAGCTATAATGCTCAAACTGTTGTGTTAATGATTCACCCTTAATGTGACAAAATGTTGCATACTGTTGGTTTAAAATTTCCCTATTATTTTCAAGTACTTCTTCAGTCCCCCCAAATTGTTCCTTAAGGGCATCCCACAACTCTTTGACACTGTTACAGTGTAACAGTCCAGCATAGATCTCATTTGGTAGTGCAGATGCAACTATGCTGAATGCCTTGGCATCTAGTTCAAGTTTTTGAAAATCCTGATCAGTGTAGTTCTCTAATTTCTTAGGAACAAAAACCTTTAGATCCTAGCACTCGGCACCATTGGAACATGTGGTTCATAGATAACCGATTTCCAACATCTGGTGTTCTGTTGAGCTGGGAAGTGACCCATCCTTCGCTCCCAGATGTTGTATTCATTTCTCTTCAACATAGGTGTTTAAAAAGTGAGCCGATGTTATTGTTAACATCTTGTGATTGTAACATCATCCTGGTTGTTTTACAGGTACTGATTAATCAACTTTGCTCGTGATTAAACCTTACTCTTTTTTTTTCAACAAAACGAACAATTAAAAGTATCAACGATTTTGAGCTGAACTTTTATCTCAAAATGATTGTAAGATCAAATTTGACTGTCCTTGCTCTGATACCAATTGTTAGGATCTGAGTTTCTTATGATTGTGTTTTTGTTTGAGAATTATGAATATGAATGAGTAATTGTAGCAGAACTAAAATGGAACAAACTTTCAACACATAATCAAATGGAAGAATTGCTTTCAACACACATGTTTGTCATGAAATCGAATGATTAATATTTATTACAATATTCAATTACACTTGCGTGCATGCTGTGGGATCGTGAAATTGACCCGAACGAGTCGTTCAGAGAAGTTTTGATCTATTTCAGGTGCGGAAAACAAGAAATAGACTTAGATACAGCTTAATCTTCACTTTAAACACTGATTAGATTGAAATAACAACGATTACAATCAGTCTTCACACCGACAGCACCTCGGTATGGAATATAAGGACTGTTACTATGATTTCGCTCCAACTAGCTATATATAGGCTTCATGATTCCGCTTGAAACATGCACTTAACAGCTCGAGCGGAATAGCAAGAATGTGATTCCGCTTGAAAATGACCAAAGTCATTTCAAGCGGAATTAGCTCCTCAAGAGAAATCAGACACTTTACAACTTTAAACACCCTATTTTCTCGATCTACGTGCCCTGATCTATCCTATCTAGACTAAGACTCGATACAAGATGAAGTCGACAGATGCATGCACTAACAGACTCCCCCTCAGATGTTGACAAGTCGTACGTGTCGAGTCTTCGCATCTTCAGTCTTGATCAGTCTCTGGGCTTCACTCTCTTTAACAACATCAACAGACTCCCCTTAACAATGTGCTGGCATTCATTAAGTTCATCAGCATCATCTGCTTCAGGATCGACATCTGGCTTTCACATGTTCAAATCGATGTCTGGCTCAAACTTTGTTCATTGAGATCTCAGGTATCGGAACCTGACTCTTCAAGCTCAAGCTTCTCAGGATATATTGACCTGGCTCTCTAACACTCAGCTTTGACGTTATTCCAAGATCATCACCTGGCTCACGTTCAGCTCAGGTTATCTACACAATCTCTACCTCACAATAAATTCCTCATTTAATCTCAATATGTTTGCATAAACTCAAACTCTTCCTTAAATCAAAACAAACCTCTGATGAACCACATGTAAATTTGTTTAAAAACACATTCATTTAAGAACAAACTCCCCCTCACAAATTGGTCATCATGTTTAGCACTCGGAATTTTGAAAATCAGCTTTTCAATACCAGTTGTCGAAAATCTTTTTGAATTTTCAAAATTTATGCTAAAACACACTAAAAATCTTTTTGGATTTTTGTAATAAGAGAAATGTAATGCAATAAAGAAATATTTACAGACACTATTTTTGTGAGTTTGTGTAAGAGGATCATATCAATATATGAGACAAATCACTAACACCGTTAAGCTTCATTTCATTTTAAGTTTTAAACAATTCACCTAGATTGTCAGTATATTGGTCCACTTAAATTTACACACAAAGTTCAAATGATCCGAGATACGATATTAATGTCTTAAGAACTTAAACTTATTCACGTGTCCCACTACTTGAATATACTCCCGTATCCAGATCCCAATATTTAGTCTTACAGGTGAGTATACCACAGGTGATATCTGTAAAGGGGTTAGGTGCGAAACCGTGAGAGCTCAGGTCAGAACTTCCGTTCAGCAGAGAGATGACGGCTCGACTTTTGGTGTGTCCCCTTTAGAGGATCTTTTGTTTCAACAGCAATGACTATCAATTTTATTGTTTCATCAATTTGCTGAGGCGGCGCTTTTTCAAGCATTTACGGAAAGTATTATACGGGGACTAGGTCAGAATTTCCATTCAGCAGAAGTCCCGGGATAATACCCCAGATATCACTAAGCATAAAGACCTAGTATCTCAGAAAGAGGGACCTTTCAAACAAGATTTCGGGGGATTACCCATATATCCAAGAAGTTGTTACCCACAAAATAAGCAAGTTTAAATTTAGGTTTATATCTCGTCACAATCTACTAAATGTGCAAAAATCTACTGACACATCCGCAGTGAGATTATTTATTACATTTATACTTTCCATATCTTTAGCATGTTGTGACAGTCCACTGATTTACTATCATTTCCTCTTTTTGACAACAAAACTCGTTTTTGAATTTTATCATATTTTTTGCTTTTTCAAATTTTCTAATGTTTTTGGATTTTCTAAAATTTTCTACTCCCCCTAAAATGCAAACACATTAAGAAATTTAAAAACAAATTGAGCTATTGACCCACTTAGAAGAAACAAATTTTGAAAAACAAACTATACAGTAAGTTGACAACCGATATCAAATCGCATCAATTCGTCATCCACTTGGCATAAACAATCAGAACTCCCCCTTTCAACAACCTATTTTCTCATTAAGATTTCAAAACACTTAAGTTTGTTTTAATCAAAATGATTTTTCCGGAAAATAAGTTTGTTTTAACCACATGAAGGGACTGGTTCATCATATTGTTCATTTTTAACCACTTGTAGTAAATCAAGTACAATTTAATGTCCCTGATTTACCACTTGCAAGTATGCACCATCAAATCTCTGTACCACTTGGAAATAAAGTTTTGTAAGAAAATCAAGTACAACTTAATGTCCTTGATTTACCACTTGTAAGAACATAAACACCTGCATCTAGTGTAGGAATAACACATCTACACTCAAACATTTTACCAACTAGAATGTCGAATCCTGCTTCGCACTTACCAACTTGGAAGCTCCGGCATAGTCCTTCACCTATAAAAAAATTTACCACATGAAAATTCATTCACACAATATGTTTAAACATGAATGATGCCGATTCCTGATCCACGATTACAAACTTGGGATCTCCGACATAGTCCAGATTTTTCAAGGGAAAAAAATTTCCACCCGGGTCTTACCGACCCTGGATGTTTTCAATTCTTGTTCAGTTGGGCTGTAAGTTGCTTTCTTTGTAGCGTAAAAGTCTTTAACCCCTTTGGCCTTTCCCTCAACCATTTTCCCAAAAATTTTCTTAACATTCCCATTGAAAGCTTTCTCAATATCAAATTCCTTCTGATCAGAAAAGAATTGATTTGAGATCTCAACTTTACCAACTTTTTGCTTAATATTTTCAAATTTCAAAGGTGGAATTTCAACATCATCTTCTGAAGACACAGATTTTTCCTTTTTATCCTCAACTTGTGGCTCCACTGATTTTGTGGAATCAGATTCATCGCCGACCTTCTCATCACCCTTCTTAACAACCCACACTTGGTTGTCCTTCGCTTTCTTTTTGTAAAAATTTTTCTTTGAACACTCACCAACTTCATGAGTTGAATTTTCAAAAATTTTAAATGCTTCAGTTGGTGGTTCAACATCGACAAATTTCCATTCAATTTTTCAGATACTCCCTATTTTGGTTTTGTCATTTGAGAACAAACTGATGCAATGTGACCAGCTTCATTGCATTTGAAACAGGTTCGAGTCTCTTTAGGATGAAACACTCCAGTTCCTATCCTTTTCTTTTCAGCAAGAAACTCCTGGTTTGATTATCTCAAGAAAGGTTTCTTCTCTTCTTCCTCAGCACTTCCACCAGAAACAAATTCTGTTTTGGTTTTAGAATTGTTCTCATTTTTATAATTTTCAGGTGGAATAAAAGCTAATCCTTTCTTTTTGTAGCTACCATTATGTTTTGGCTTCTTTTGAAAACCAGAACCAGAATTGTAACCCTTTTTCTTGTTTAACCATTGTTGAACTCTTGAAGTGTATTTTTTAGGTTTTCCAGTAAGATGTAAATCTTTTATTTCAGAAATATTAATTTCTGTCATTTTGAAAACCTTTTTGATCATTTCAAATCGAACACTTCTTATTGGAAACTCTTTGTCAGAATATAACTTGTTAGAATCATTCAAGGTATATGCTACTTCGAATGTTTCATCATTCAAGTTTGATTTTGATAACAAAAATTCTTTACTAAAAGCCTTTTTGAACATCGGTTTTGAACTGTTGACTGACGAACTTGACCCTCCAGACTCAGACTTTGACTCAGACTCCTCATCAGTATCCAACACCTGATCGACCACCTTTTTGATTAACTCAGACTCATGATCAGTGTCAGACGAGGTGAACGTGACGTCAATGTTTTCTGGTAGTTTATCAGTTGTATTGGTTTTTAGCTTTATATTGACTGCCTTTTGGACTTGCTCCTCATTTGGCTTTCTGGGAGAATAACCTTCCCAGATCGGAGGCGGACACTTGTTATAGCTAACAGTCGGTTTCTTACCAGTATCTTTCTTCTTTGGCTTGTCGTCTTTGAATGCTTCAAAACCTGCAACAGTCGGATAAATTCGATCAATAAGATAATCATAACTAGAATAACTTTGTAATAAACGTCTGATCCTCTCATTCTCAATTTTCTCAGTCTCCAAGTCTTGTTTCCACTTAGCACTTTCTTCGATGTAGAAATTTATAGCTTTTTGCTTCGACATCATCGTAGCATTCATCATCGTCAAAGCATCTTCTCTCTCAGAGTTAGTCTTTTGAAGACCAGTTACTGTTCTGTGCAAAACATCGTAGGATCCCTTCACGTAGTTAAGATTGAGCAATAATTGTTCCTTCATTCTCTCATACTCAGCCAGCTTTTCATCTTTAGCTACACATTCCTTGCATGACTCTAGACACTTTGAACATGGTTTGATAACTTCCACAATCTTTTCAACTTCGATAATTTTCTCCATTTCAACAATTTTTTCATTTTCTTCAACTACTCTTTTGATTGTTTGAAACACTTCTTTAGCAAATTGACCTTTATCATTAAAATCAGAATCTTCTTCTTGATCCATATTTTCACTTTTCTTTTCTGTTTCAACAATCTCCTCAGCAACAATTTTAACTTCTTCATTTTGAACAATCTCATCTTTTTGAGCAACACTTTCAGACTTCTTCTGTTTTTGCTCTTTTGCTGTTCTTCTCTCCTTCAGCTTTTCCAAGCGATCTACAAAATAGAAATGAAAACTTTCAGGAGAGAGATGAGATTTTGCAACATTAATATGTCTTTCTTCCTCATCATCACTACTATCATCAGATGGAGATTGATCAAACTCTACTGATTTGTCAGAACAATCATCCGAAGAACCAGAATCAGATGGTGTTTGATCAAAGACAACTTCTCTTTCTGAACTTTCTTCACTTTGCATGTTTTCATCTGAACTCTGTGAACATTCATCAGATGAAACAGACTTTTCTTCTTCATTCTTCACAATTTCACCAATAGACTTCATCCACTCTGTGAACATGTCTGGTTCTTTCACAATTTTGGCAATAAA
The DNA here is from genome assembly GCF_002127325.2 of Helianthus annuus. Lineage (NCBI taxonomy): Eukaryota > Viridiplantae > Streptophyta > Magnoliopsida > Asterales > Asteraceae > Helianthus > Helianthus annuus. The sequence goes on from NC_035441.2 coordinate 84,153,682, forward strand.
AGCTTTGAAATCTCCTTTCTCATCGGTAAACATATCCCAGCTGAAGCCTTCTGGTAGCCTTTCATCATCTTGAAAGTTCAAGTTAAAGATTTCTTGATTCCCTAGACATGCTCTTTTTGAATCCTCGATCACTTTTCTACCATGAGCCACTTGTGGTTCTTGCTGTTGTTGTTGACCAACTTGTTGATAGATGGCTTTCCGGTAGTAATCGTCTTTTCCAAATGGATTCTGAGCTCCACTAGCTTCTCTATTCTTGCATTCTCTCTTGAAATGACCTTTCTCCCTTCATCGAAAACAAGTAACTTTAGATTTATCAAAACCTAAAGTAGACACATGTGCATCAAGAAAATCATTTCTCCCAGTAATCAGCTTGAACTTTTCAGCTCTCCTCAGGACACTAGCTAGACACCATTTGATGTCCATTAGTTCCATCTCTTCGGCGTCAATCTGATCGTAATCCTCTTTTGTAAGCATAGGATTCCCGATCCGCCCTGCAACCAAGCCTTCATAAGATAGAAGTGCGGAACCAAGTAATGCCATGTGATCTTTAGCAACCTCTTCAGAAAAACTTTGACCATCTAGAAGATTCAATGCAATGTTGCACTGTATCACATAACCATTTCCACTTTTAGTACTTTGATGCTGAAAGCTTGATGTTGTATCTTTCGGATTAACACTTGGGTAAGAAGAGAATCCACTGCTTTTGTTTGAACTTTGCTCAACTTTTTCAGATGAATCTCCAGCACTAAAAGCAGTTTGGATTTTCGGGCTTCTTTTAACTTCTGGAATATTACCTTTGTAATACATTTTCACGTCTTGTTGACCACTCGGACTATTCATCCTCGCAATCTTTTGCTGTTCCAGATCCTGACCCTCAATCTTCTCGATAAACTGAGAAATTGTTAACCCATCATAAACCCCAGTGTTCTTCAAGATCATCAAATATGTACCCCATTCTTTTTGCGGTAAAGCATCAGCTAGCTTGTCGACCCATTCTTCACGATCTTTGGTAATACTCAACATCGACATGGATCGCACTAAATGGCAATATCTCTCAATAAGCTTCTTTGTATCTTCACCCAGTAGACTGCTGAATAGATCAAACTCTTTCTTGAGTAATGCCTTTTTACTCTTAATCATATTCTCACTACCCTCAAACTTGACTCGAAGAGCATCCCAAATTGACTTTGATGTCTTGTCATGTTGAAGCAGAATGAAGATGTCTTCTTTGATGGCTTGCTGAAGTAAACTAATCATCATCTTTTCAGCTTTATACATGTCTCGTTCTTGAACAGTAAACTCAGATATTGCTTTCTCAACTTGCAAATCAGTACGTAGTAAGACATACTTCTTCAAAATGCACTCCCAAGATCTAAGATGGTTAGCCTGAACCCAGTTTTCAAATCTGTCTTTCCATCCATAATTTTCCTCAATACTCATGAGTTTCGGGGGCTTTTGTAACGTTCCGGTCTCGTTTTCCAGATTCATGTTCTGAGCGATGGAAGCTGGAGTAGATGAAGTAGCAAACGCGTTGTAAAAATCGTTATCCATGTTTCAGTGATCAAATTCTAAACACAGTCAAGTTCAAGCAGAATAACCCCGACACAGTTCAAGCGAAATAGCAAAGTTTCCCTTTCAAGAAAAATAAGCAGTTTGTCTTTCAAGCGAAATCACTGATAATGTCAGTTGAAGCGGAATTAACAACACACTTCAAGCGGAATCTGATCACGTCTGTTTAAAGCAAAATCTCTAATTTCGCTTGAATTTTTCAAGCGGAATCCCAACTTTGAAGCGAGAACAGGTAATTTGGAGCGATATCACTCAAGCGGAATCGCACCCTCTAGCGGAATCAAACAATGTAAATTCGAGCGGAATCACTTCGGAGGTTCATTTTGGTCATTTTTACTTCGAATTTAGCTGTGAAACTTTCAAGGGTTTAACAATATGTACTTTTACACAATCTGTAAGAAATTGATTTGATTTTGACCGTTAAAACTTGTTCTGATGAAGAAGAAAAAAATGTAGAAGTAAGAAATCTAGACGAAATTCAGCTGTAATTTGCAGAACTCCTCCTCCTGAGCTCTGATACCACTTGTAGGATCGAGTATCTGACCCGAACGAGTCGTTCAGAGAAGTTTTGATCTATTTCAGGTGCGGAAAACAAGAAATAGACTTAGACACAGCTTAATATTCACTTTAAACACTGATTAGATTGAAATAACAACGATTACAATCAGTCTTCACACCGGCAGCACCTCGGTATGGAATACAAGGACTGTTACTATGATTTTGCTCCCACTCGCAATATATAGGCTTCATGATTCCGCTTAAAACATGCACTTAACAGCTCGAGCGGAATAGCAAGAATGTGATTCCGCTTGAAAATGACCAAAGTCATTTCAAGCGGAATTAGCTCCTCAAGCGAAATCAGACACTTTACAACTTTAAACACCCTATTTTCTCGATCTACGTGCCCTGATCTATCCTATCTAGACTAAGACTCGATACAAGATGAAGTCGACAGATGCATGCACTAACACATGCAATACAATCTCCCCCTTAGCCTGAGCTCACACTGGTTTGTTCGTACAGAATGACTTGGAGAAGAAAGAGCTAATAGAACAGTACAGGGTACTGTTCTATTTATAGTACCGAACAAACTACTAAAGCATCTTTGCTGACATCACCATGAAAGTGACATCTAACCTCCTAACAACCTACAACCATTGATCTATACATGCACTGTTATCTAACCACTGATTACAATACAATACAAAGAAGTAAACTAAACTACTGCTTTTCATTCCACTTTTATACTCCCAGCAGTACTTGTGTCTTCAACAGTACTTGAACCATGACAGTAGATTGAGCATCAGCGCTTAGCCTTCAACAGTCTTTAATAGTCTTTAGTAGTTGTTGAAGCTCAACAGTTGTTGTAGACCAACAGTGGATGGAGGTCATCAGATGTTAGGGCCACTTCCAAGGGGAAAGACTGATGCAAACATCTGCTTATTCTGAATCCACTGATCTGATCCAGTTTTGGCTTTAATCAACTGTTCCTTTGTAGGGTTCAATCCCAACACTACCTATGTCGGAAAATGCTTGACCTGCACGAAGGTCAAGGCAGAATATCAGAAACCCTCGGGTTTGCTACAACAACCCGAGATTCCCATTTGGATATTGGAACAAATATCGATGGACTTCATTATGAAATTACCCAGGACCTCAAGAGGCCACAACATGATATGGGTAATCGTTGATAGATTGACAAAGTCCACACACTTCTTGCCGATTCGGGAGAAGGATAGCAGAGAGAAACTAGCGGACTCTATCTCAAAGAAATAGTGGCTCGTCATGGAGTGCCTATTTCAATCATTTCAGACTGAGACGGTCGCTTTATTTCAAGAATATGGAAGTCATTTCAACAGGCCTTTGGATCTCATTTAAATCTAAGCACGGCCTTTCACCCACAAACTGACGGCCAGAGCGAATGGACAATCCAAACACTCGAAGATGTGCTTCGTGCGTGTGTTATGGATTTGGGCGGCAACTGGGATACTCATTTACCTTTGGTTGAGTTTTCCTACAATAATAACTACCATACAAGTAAACAAGCTGCATCATTTAAAGCTCTTTATGGTCGAAACTGTCGCTCTCCGCTATGTTGAGCGGAAGCGGGCGATAAACAACTAATCAGTCCGGAATTAGTCCAAGAGACTACGGATAAAATCTTTCAGATCAGAGACCGTATCAAAGCAGCTCGCGATCGAAAAAAAGAGCTATACAGACAAGAGACGAAAGCCATTATCTTTCGAGGTCGGAGACAAAGTCTTGTTGAAAGTCTCGCCTTGGAAGGGTGTAGCGAGGCTCGGTAAGCGTGGAAAGCTTAACCCTCGATATGTAGAACCATTTGAAATCCTAGAAAAGATTGACACCGTTGCCTACTAGTTGAAGTTACAAGACGAACTAAGCAGTGTTCACGGAACGTTTCATGTGTCGAATCTTAAAAATAGTCCAACGCAAGAAACGGTTATCATCCCGGCGGATGAGGTTCACATCGACGACAAACTCTAATACACTAAGGAACCTGTCGAGGTCATGGATTGGAAGGTCCAGAAAACACGGAGGAGTCGAATCAAGTCAGTAAAAGTTCGTTGGAACTCTCGACACGGACCCGAGTATACTTGGGAACGTAAAGATCAAATCAAAGCAAAATATCCTCACCTGTTCGCGAAATATCCTACAAAGGATGACTCAGCTTGAATTTCAGGATGAAGTTCTCTATAACAGGGGGAGAATGTGACAACTGCCACTTTCCGGTACCTTTCGTACATTTAAATTACTCATTTTTAGCTATACAGTTATGTGTTTTGAACATCCGAACTGCATATTTCATTACATACACTTAGAATACTCATGGAATACTTACTTATGATGCACATGATTCATTTTTATTGATTACATTGAAACAATTTAAACAATGCATTGAAACAACTAGTATAGTACCTAGTGAACTAGTGTGCTGACAAAAACGCAGGATCCGCAGAAACCATCTTAATGACATCTTTAGGACACAAACGAAAGTCCAACATCAAATATACATTAAACCCTAACTAGGAATGCAAGGATTTGATTTAATACCTTTCCGAAGTCTGATAACACTAAAAACTGCCTGAAAAGCACTAAAAGTCACAATTTCAACATTTTTCTACAGAAATTCAGCAGAAATCAGCATTGTAAGTTTTATGCAATGTACAAAAGTGTCTTTTAACCTAGAATTCATATGAGAATACCTTGTGGTATCATCTAAACCTATAATCACATCAATTCCCACAACTTACACAAGCTTAGCATTCAAATAACGACTAACGGAACAAATGCCAAACGAATATCCAAACGATATCTAATCTTTTTTAGTGACCATCTAACATTATTTGGATCATTTTAGTCTAGTAATGACCACTTAACACTTTGAAACAATTAAAACACTTGAACATCTAAGCTTTTCTAACAACTTCCTACAAAAATCAAACACTTAAACACTTAGAAAAAGTTCACCAAGCATGACCCCCCCCCCCCCTTGTTCAAACCATCCCCATGTCCCCCCCCCCTGCCCACTTGTTGAAATATCTTGGATATTTACCTTCCTTTACAAGTGGATGGTGTTGGAGACTTTTTACAACTTACTTTCTATGCTAAACAAGATCATTACCCACTTTATTACACCTTACATTACACACACAAACTCTCTTAACCTTCTTCATCATTTTAGCCAAGAACACCTCATAAACCCACTTCATTTGAAGCCTTTTCCTTGATGATCAAGATGGATTTTCATGGAATTTAGGAGGATCTAAGGCAACCACAAGTTGAAGCAAGCATTTCCTTCCATTCAAGAGCTTTCAAACATTAAGGTCATCCTTTTTCTTTGCTTTTATCATCTTCTAGATCATCCCTAGCCACAAGAGCTAGAAGTGAGCCTTCTAAATCTCTTTTTCATACTTATTTTTGTATATATTGTTTAATGAACAAGTTATAACTAAAACAATCATACAAAACAAGATGAAAATACAAAGAAGCAACCTAAAAATCATGATATAAAAGATTGTTTATGTTGATATAAAAGATTGCTTATTACTTGCATATTTGATCTAGTTATGATGAATATCATATGAATAACTTGTTAGATGATGTTTAAAAACATGATCTAACAAGTGTACATGAAAGTGTTAAAAGGGTTATGTTAAACATAATGTTTAATGGATGATCATAATCTTTGATATTGTTGAAGTATATAAAGTTTTCACTAAAAATAATGCTTTTACAATATTTATAAAAAGAAACATACAAGACGGGTTTTATTTAAAAGTTTGATAAAACTAGAAGTAAAGTATGATTTTTGAACTAGTAAACATATGTAAAGATCATACCAAAACCCTACATGATTATGAGTTCATTTTGTTAGGTTTATGTTATAAATCTCATATGTTTTTGTTTAAGAATGTTATGAGTAAATTGTTGGTGATTTAGAAAAGAAAACGATATGTTTTATTAAACATGGTAAAGTCCATATTTCAAAGGAAATATCGCCAATTTTTCTTAGAAATCACATGTTATAAAAACAATCATTTTTTACAAAATCTTTACTAGAATAAAAGATTTGAAAGAATGGTTTTTATAAAAGCAAAACTAGATATAAATATATATTTTGAGAAAATATATATTTAGTGATCTAAACAACTTATGTGCTATGTGTTATTTGCTTGTATTAGTTATATACATTAAAGTTAGGAACTTGAATACAATGGTATAAATAAACACAAGACACATTACAACTAAGGTCTTACAAGACTACACATAAATACATCTTAAAAACAAATTATGGACGATCCGAACATTCGGATACAACTTATGGACAAATCGGACTTACAGACAAATAAACGGACTATACGAGTATTTCGGACTATAATATGTACTATATCTAAGACTTGGTAAACTACGTTTTTCTAAACCGAACAACTAACCATATATTTTCTACAAGTATACAAAATATATTACTTATGGTTTATCTTAAAAAGATATTGTTTTTGAAATATATAAACATACATATATATTTCTTAACATCTAAAATGTATTATTTTAGTGAAAGACTAAAATTATATTTTTAGAACTAGTCTTAAAAATAGCTTATTTTTAAGATATTTTCTATACCTTTTACCAAGTATAAAACTTATATTCACATGAAATATATCTTAAAATATATAAGTATATATATTCTAAGAATACAAGATCACGTATAATGAACACGCGGATATACGTATTCCTATACGTACAACGTTATACATACTTACATCACCTAACACTTGGTGAGAACACATTTATACAACTACAATAAAACTCACGAAATAGAAGAATATATATATTTGGCGAAATATATATACTAAAAAAGTTATCAGTCAATACATCTAAGACACAGTTCAATGAATAACAAACACATACAAGTCTTAACACATATTCAAGATAAAAGACGTTTACATGAGTCATTACAAAGACCGAAGTGTCTAACAATTATAGGACCTTTGTAGGTCGTGATACAATTCAAGATAACTGCAAGTGAGGTTACAATTATATACAGTCTACGGAACGCAATTCTGTGAGTTCATGTCCCCTATTCATTTTAAATGCTTTACAACTTTACAACTATCAGGGAAAATACATGTTCATAGTATGATAAGTCATGGAATGAAACACCTTAGATCATGTGTGAATGGGGTTATAAAACAAAGCACCATTATTCCAGTTTGGACCTAGGTACGAGGGGTTAGATCTAATTGGTTTTGGCGAGCTTCACTCTTGGTCGTGGACCCATACAGAAGAGTGTGTTTGTGTCCCAGTCGATAGTAGTCGACACAAAATCGTCTAGGTTTGGATTGCTTCCTATTTCGTCACACATATTAATGTCCTCGCGAAACATTAATGATCAACGATTTCATTGACGCTTTACATACTACATCTTTACATACTGGCTTTCATCTTATACAACTCACATTTACAAATACATTTTATACAACTCACATTTTACAAGATACATCTTATACAACTAAACTGCATGAACTCGCCAACTTTTGTTGATGTTTTCAACTTAACATGTATTTCAGGAAATTAATGGACCATGCAGATATTTCAGACATGAAAGCAATTATCAAGACTCCATACCACCATTTGAAGGGTTTGCCCGTTATACACCACCTCTTTGCGGTGATATAGTGGTCAAAGCCTTAACATTTTAGAACTTACATTTTGATGTATAAAGCTATGACAACTTATTTTCATTTGATGGTGTGTAATCAGTACACTTAACGTATGTTCTGTTCTTTTGAAACAACTATGGCAATGGCATTGGAGCATGTTTTATTCATTTAGTATGTTCACTTATATTGTTATACAATGAGAACCGATTAGATCACACCTTCTGCCACGAGCGGGTGTGACATGTGTTGTCACAGGGTTAACCTCTAGGATCTCATCTTCCAGAGGACCCGTTTTTGTGGTTTCGGTGGGCTTTTTCGACTTTGTTTTGGTCTTTTTGGGTTTTGTTGGTGGCGGTTTCACAGCAGTGGTTGTAGTGCTGTGATCACCAAGAGCAGTGGGCTCAGCAACAAACGTTTGAGGAGCAGTTGTGGACTCCTCTAAAATTTGCTCATTCCTCTCTGCTTGTGTTTTGGAAACATCTGACTCTTTAGCCCTAAGGCGAGTCAAAGTTTAAGATGTTAGACTATTCATTTTCAAAGTTGTACCTTGTTCAAAAGTTTTTTGAGAAACATGTTTTTACCGGTAGTAGCTTAATAGTCTAGGAAACATAAGAAAAGCAGCACTTTTCCTGTTTTTAATGTTTTTCAAATTTGTAACCAAGTCAGCAAACAGTACTTGGGAGTAGTTAAAATCAATATTTATCAAAATTTCATAGCCCAAGTACTGAATTTTCAAAGGTATTTCATTAAAAGAAGTAGTTTTATTTGAGAGACAGGTTAAGAGAGTATGGAACAGGAATTTCATTCGTGGTGGAAAATTTCCCTTAAACATAGCTGCCTTATTCAACTGTCCATCATATCCCCTCTCAATCAACTCTGTTTGAACATCATTTTTCGGGAAAGATGTCTTACCTGCCAAGTCGTTTACCCCAAATGTTGTTGATATGGTAGTGGGGGTAATAGCAACCAATTCATCTCCGACTTTTGAAGTTATACTAAATGGCTCATTGTTTTGTTCTTCAATATTCACATTTGCCCAGAAATCGCGGAGTGTTTCTTGGTAAATGGGTGCATCGGCAGTAAGAATGTCCTTATATTTTGATGATGTAAGAACATCAATCATTGAATGATAGAGACTATTTTTCTCGGTTTTCTCAAAAATCTCTAGATAGTTAAGTTGCTTTTTCATTGTCAGAGCCATGATCAGAATTGAAACTTACGAGAGGTTAACGAAGAAGTGTTGAAGAAGAAGGTGGAAACCGCTTTGATGAATTTTAAATTCGAGACAACAGTAAAACCTCTGTTTAGGGATGAAACAGGGTTTTATAAGGTGAAAAAGTGAATGCTGACGTGGCAGAAGTTACAAAGATCTGATGGCTAACATCTGTCCACGTCAGAACCTCTGTTGTGATAATGGATGACAGTTGTTTGGAAACCTCTGTTGGGCAACAAAAGATGTTAGGCAACAGTGGCAAGTCAACAGTCGTTAATTGACGTGATGTCGTGGTCACTATCAAATTTAATCCCCAAAACAACTATAGTTAGTGGTAAGAGGGTATCGAACTCAGGGAGTATGTGGAAGGTATGTCGGTTGTATAGCTTTGTACTTAAACTACTATTAAACTAAAATTGCATGTTAGAAATTGTTCAAAACCAAGCAAATCTAATGTTCATAGGAATCATAAACACAAACTGAATGTTAGAAATTGTTCAAAACCAAGCAAGCACAGCCAAATTCGCCCCTAGTGAGTTCCAAAACCGTCCAATGATGAAGAATGATGAAAAGACACCATCAAACTAACTTAATTGTGGCAGTTACACTTTTTCCGTCAGACACCACCGTAATTTACGGCTCCACCGTAAATTACGGTGGACAATAAAATGTTACGATGTCTAGAGACTGATTTACGGTGGGGAACAGATGAAATCCAGGTCCACCGTAAATTACGGTAGGACCGTAATTTACGGTGGTGAGCTGACTTGTCTTCTTTGTTTTGTCTCTTGTTCCACGCTCGACCCGTTCATCACCAAAGTCTCTAAAGCTGCATTTAATCCATCTTTTAGCTCCCGAACCGCACCTGAAACATAAGCAACCGTAGTTATCTAATTCAAGATAATTACACGATTAAGTGAAGGATTATTTCATCTTTTAACATGCTTAAGGGTTGTCCAATGGACCACCCGTCACATCCCCATACTTAACCGTTGCTTGTCCCAAGCAACTCATCAAATCAATTTCAAAACAAGTGATCAAATTAACCTAAGCAAAACATGCAATCTTTTTACTAACCCCTTTTTAACACCCAAGCAATGCACCCCTCTCTAAATCTCTCCTCTCGGCTACAAGTGAAAACTAGCAAAGATAAGCTAGACACACACTAGGCAAACGGGTGGTTGCACAATCATAAGCTTGTACCTAAATCGATCATTCTCCTAAAATGGGTCAAACATGAATGCAAATCAAAGGGACTTCAAGGTTGTAACGCGGCTAGGTGTATAGGTAGGAAATGGAATATATATGAAGTAGCGAAAACTTGACCCGGTCTTTTATTACAGAATGAAACAAACTAACAAATACCAAACTTAAACTACTATATACAAGACAACTGAACATCATTTTTTTTTCTTTTTCATTTTTTTTCATTTTTTTTCATTTTTTTTTATTTTCCATTGCTTTTTCTCTTTTTTTTTCTTTTCTAATTTTTTTTTTCAGATTTTTTTTTTTAACATAAAACTTTCAACATAACATCAAATAAAATTACATACTACTAAACAATCACTAATCACTATAAAACCGGGTCAAGTTGGGTAAATTTTTAGGTAAGTAGCTAGGGGTAACAAATGATAGGCTTTTAAGCACAAAATTGGGCAACTAAATGTCCAAACCCCCGCCCCTCTCGCAACCATGCTCATATATATAACTTATGAGGTCCAACCCCCCAAATCCCACACTCACACACACTAAAGACGAGGCTACCTAGATGCCCTTATCCTTTTCGCATTCATGTCTAACTAAGGACTCAAATCACATTCAAGCACAAGTTCTAATGCACCCCCACCCTTAGCCACTCTCATCAAAGATAAGCATTATTTATATACAAGTGTGGCTGCAATTCTCACCAAGAATGAAAAAGTTATCAAGGGTTGCCGGTGCATTATTTGGGGTTAAATTAGGGCGTTCAAATTTTCACATCGCTTGATTTAAAATTTTCAAAATCTTCAAAAATTCCCCCCATCCCCACACTTGGGATACATTGACCCCAATGTATGGTTTTAGGAGGCTTTGATCACTAAATTCATTCAACATCAACAAAAACTTCTTCACTCAAACCCCAAATTTCTTTTTGGATTTTTCATTTTATAATTTATTTATGTTTTTCTTCTTTTTTTAAAACATGACACCACCAACAAGCACCAACCCAACATAAAATCACACACTACATCACCCAACCTCCCAATCATAAACAAAAGCAAACAACTAACTACCAATATTTCAAAACTAAAGAACACAACAAGACTAAGGAAAGAGTACATCGACCTGGTGAAGTTTGACACAATAGATATTGTAAATGATCCAATTTCCTATCACCACCTTCACACAAATATCCGCACATCTTCCCCACACTTGAGTGTTGTCATGACCCTGAAACAAAGAACACTAAAGAAATAACAAGCTCAGTGAAAAACCTCAGGTTGCCTCCCGAGCAGCGCTAAGTTTTCAGGTCTTCAGCCAGACCGTACCACCACCATTTATGGTGGCTCAAAGAATCGGTTCCTATCACCTCCCCCACTGTAGCTTGTCATTGGGCAAAATGCATCCGTCTCATTTTGACTCGGTGGGTAATCAAATACACTCTTGCTCGCACCCATATATGTTTCTTCACGGTCCGGTGGGTGTTTTTTTCTCATTCGTGGTAACACATTTTTCATACAGTCACTAGACTCATCACCCTTCCTCTCAATGGACTCATAACTAATCTCTCTAGTTTGAACATCAAAATACAACCTACGGTTCTTTTCGGTCATGGTAATAATCTCGTCTCTACAATTAATTTGAGCATTTGCTGCGTATAGAAACGGTCGACCTAAAATTACCCTTTGTTGTGATGCCACATTGGTAGAAGCATAGTCCAAAACTAGGAAATCCACCGGGTATTCAAATTCTCCCAACTGAATCTTAACATTCCTAACCATTCCCCGTGGACGCCTCCAACTTCCATCCGCTAAGCTCACCATGGTGTCTATACCTTCGAGTGGACCAAAGTCGTACATATCGTATAAATCGCTTGGTAGCACACTCACACTTGCCCCGTAGTCCAACAATGCGTGAGGGATTTTTAATTTTCGCACACGGATAGGCACAATTGGCACTCCATACTCTTTATCATTCTCGACTTCGGCATCTTTTTCCAAACCTGCATTCACTTGACACGAAGAAGTTAGACATTTTTCATTAAATTCGGTACTAGGAACGGTGCTTACCACATTGATGTTAATGCTTTTTATGTTCTTGGGATTTGGCACCATATCACTCGGTAGCTGGCCTTTTGCTTTCTTTAAAATCGCCACGTCACTCGCAAGTTGACCCATTTGAGTGGTCAACGATTGGATGCTTTTGTCACGAACCTCGTCCTTTTGCATCCGAACCTCATCACGTTGATTCATTCGTTGCATTTCACTTTGCATCGCCTTCAACATCTCCATCATCTCATTTCCACCCGAAAAGCTTTGACCCGTTTGATATTGCCTTTGAAATCCTTGGTTCCCTTGGAAATTCGGGTTTGCTTGATTTGAAAGGTTCCTATATCTAAAATTCGGGTGGTTCCTCAACCCGGGGTGGTAGGTATTAGAGTTCATGTTGTTGTAGTTCCTACCACCTCCTCCTTGACCTTGAACCGCATGGACTTCTTCGTATTGCCCTTCCAACACCCCTTGGCAATTTTCAGGCGCATGACCTATTTCATTACACAAAGCACAAACATCATAAATTTGGTTAGTGCTTTTAGCATTACCATCATCTATGGCGTGCACTTGAGGTCGGGTAGTGGTCGGTCGGGCTCTTCTTGAGGCTTGAGCTTTCCTCTTTGATGTAGTTGCCATGCTTTCCAAGAACTCCCAATCATCGTTCTCATAGTTTGTTCCAAAAGTCCCACCGGTGATAGACATCAAATCACGTGCATCTTCGGCACTCAACCCCTCGTGAAAGGCATTCATCAACTCCCACAATTCAATTCCATGGTGAGGGCAATTTTTAATCATCATATTGAAACGCTCGAACGCCTCATGAAACATCTCACCATGTTGTTGTTGGAAGCTTCTCAACCCCTTCCTTGCATCGTTGGTCTTCTGGGCGGTGTAAAACTCATCCAAGAAAGTTTGTTGCATCTCCCCCATGTATATATGGATGCCGAAGGTAACGTGTATAACCATTTTTCGCCTTCTCTTCCAATGAAAATTGGAACAAAACCAATTTAATATCGTCGGCTGAAAACCCTTGACTCCCAAGAGTGTTGCAAATCGAGTCATAAGCCTCTAAATGAAAATAAGGCTCCTCCGTTGCCAACCCCTTGTACTTTGGTAAACTTTGCAAAGAGTTGGTTCTTACTTCAAATGTTTTCCCTTGATCATTATGAGGAATGACTACCGGTGAAGGGTTTTGCGTGATTACCGGCCGAAAATGTGCTTCAATGCCCCTCACATTTTCTCTAAGGTGTCTCCTTGGTACACCATACCTACCTCTTGGAATAATAGGACCATTTGGCCTTGGTACTTGCCCTTGTGGTGCGATTGGTTGTTGAAATTGTTGTTGTCGCATCGGTGGGCGTTGAGGTGGTCTTTGAAATTGTTGTTGTACATGTTGTGGCCGGACTTGTTGCAATGGAATAGGTGGTTGCATTGGTGGCCCTTGTGGTCTTGGCCGAATGTGTTGTGGTATAAGTTGTTGTTGTGGCATTCCACCAACACTTGCCATCCCTTGAGATTGACTTTGCACATACCCAAACTCCCCTTGATCACCATAACCTCCATAAGCGTACCCATCATCATCATACCCCTCAAAATCTTCAAATCCCTCATCATAACCATCTCCTTGAATTCCCGAAGTTTGCCCAAATGGGATGGTCGAATACTGAAAACCCGATTGTTGTGGTCTAAAGGATGAAGTTGTATGCACAATAGTTGAATTTGGTGCAATTGTGAAGGTGGATGATGATTGACCCGTAGTTGGGGGAAAGAAGTGAGATAATGGTAGGATTGTGGTGGATGGATTGTAAGTGATGGTAGGCTCAGTTTGAGTGGTGATTGGTTGGGTGACATTGGATGGTGTAAATTCAGCGGTGGTATTAGGTAATGTGGTATTTGGTGATGGTTGGGTGGAAGTAGGTATAAAGGGTGAGGATGATTGACCCGTTGTAGGTGGAATTTGAGAATCAGCCATGATGTTTCTCGGTGTGATGGGTGAAGTGGGTGAACCGACGATTTTGTTTTCTCGTACTAAAACTCTGTTTTGTCTTAGCGTTCTTTCAATTTCCGGATCAAACGATAGCGGTGATGACCTGTGAGAGCCTCTAGTATGCATACACCTGAAGTACCTGCACACTAAACACAACCAACGTAAACCCGAAAATAACAAAACAAAACTATTAAACTAACACACGTTGCGCACTACTCCCCGGCAACGGCGCCAAAATTTGACGTGATGTCGTGGTCACTATCAAATTTAATCCCCAAAACAACTATAGTTAGTGGTAAGAGGGTATCGAACTCAGGTAGTATGTGGAAGGTATGTCGGTTGTATAGCTTTGTACTTAAACTACTATTAAACTAAAATTGCAGAATTTAAAATTCAAGAGTTTGGATTGTTGTTTCAGAATACTAAATTAAAAACTAGTTGCAAATCAAATGTTGGTTGTAAAACAAATTAGGAGAGAACAATGACCATCTTAGGTTTCAGTTTCTTTAAACAATTGTGTGTAATTCCAACTAGAAAGAGTTACATAGACATAACTCGTGTATAGATAATTGAAGTGATAAAAGGGAACAAAGTACTCGGATTAAATAAACGCGAGGTTGTTTCCCGATGACCAATTAATCAATAACCAACCCTAACCCTTCCCGTGATATCTCGATTGCCAACGTCACCAAGAACGTACGATTAAGACTAGAAATTGCAATATCGATTAACAAGTTACAAGCAATCAAACATACACCATGATATTCAAGCAATGCAAGTTATCATTCTAGAAATTCAGAAATAAACACACAAAAGTTCAAAAGAAACCTTCACCTAAGATGATCACGGAAAAGTTTAGCCGGACATAGTTTGGTGAATCATCATACCAACAAATCTAATGTTCATAGGAATCATAAACACAAACTGAATGTTAGAAATTGTTCAAAACCAAGCAAGCACAGCCAAATTCGCCCCTAGTGAGTTCCAAAACCGTCCAATGATGAAGAATGATGAAAAGACACCATCAAACTAACTTAATTGTGGCAGTTACACTTTTTCCGTCAGACACCACCGTAATTTACGGCTCCACCGTAAATTACGGTGGACAATAAAATGTTACGATGTCTAGAGACTGATTTACGGTGGGGAACAGATGAAATCCAGGTCCACCGTAAATTACGGTAGGACCGTAATTTACGGTGGTGAGCTGACTTGTCTTCTTTGTTTTGTCTCTTGTTCCACGCTCGACCCGTTCATCACCAAAGTCTCTAAAGCTGCATTTAATCCATCTTTTAGCTCCCGAACCGCACCTGAAACATAAGCAACGGTATTTATCTAATTCAAGATAATTACACGATTAAGTGAAGGATTATTTCATCTTTTAACGTGCTTAAGGGTTGTCCAATGGACCACCCGTCATTAATTTCAACAGAACTTATGAGAACAGACAATACCCTTCAGCACTGGATGAATTTTTAGTCAAATAGAGGTTTGAAAACAATTGTTTTCAACAGACTTTTAATATAAACATATAAATTCATATTTAAAAATATAAAATAAATATCAGCAGCCATTTAAAAACAACAATCATTTAATGCAAAACATTTCAAAAATAAAATTGCATTGGAAAACTATAAAATTAAATATCAAGAAATCGAAAGGACAAATTTTAAACCTCTGGCATAAAAAATAATAAAAAAACCTCTTCATTTAAACACCAACAATACTCTACATGGCAAAACGCATGCTTCTACCACTTCATCGGACACAGATGTTGGAAACCTTTGTTGGGCAACAACAGATGTTGGAAACAGTGGTAAGTCAACAGTTGTTAGGATAAACAGAACTTATGAAAACAGACAATACCTTTCAGCAGTGGATGAATTTTTAGCCAAACAAATGTTGATTCAAAACATCAACAAATACTATAAAAGACTGATTTGTTTGATTCTAAACATCATCAAAAAATGTCTTTTAAAAACCTATCCTCTCAAAAACCAAATCAAAATCTGCAACACCAGACAATACTCTATAGATAAAATCTTATGCATGAATACATGTATATGGGCAGAGGTTCGATGTCAGTGTTTTAAATAGATTTTAAAGCAATTTTATGTATTAAGACTTATGATGCAATAATGACATAAGAAAAAGCGTCGTTGGACAGCCTCTATGGCTGCTACATCAGCTTTTCTTATGTCACAAGAATTTTTAGAGAAATAGAGGTTTGAAAAACAGTTGTTTCAACAAACTTTTAAGGATATTTCAAAATATTTTAAAAAATAGCTATTTTTTAAGAATAGACTTTTGATATTCTAAAGACATTTTACAAAGATCTGATGGCTCACATCTGCCCACTTCAGAACCTCTGTTGTGATAATGGATGACAGTTGTTTGGAAACCACTGTTGGGCAACAACAGATGTTGGCAACAGTAGCAAGTCAACAGTCGTTAGATAAAACAGAACTTATGAGAACAGACAATACCTTTCAGCAGTGGATGAATTTTTAGCCAAACAGATGTTTCAAAAACAGTTGTTCTCAACAGACTTTTAAGGATTTTTGAATTTTTTTTAAATAGCTATTTTTAAGAATGGGCTTTTGATGTTCAGAAGAGATTATAATGCTTTCATCATCAGCAGACGATGATTTCAAGCAGATGTTCTCTTTTGGTAAACTTTAACATTGACAGACCTTTACAGTTCTTCATCGACTCAAACAACTGTTCATGCTAAAATTAGTAAAAATAAAATGCTCCACAAAGTTTAATAGAATTAAAATTTATTTATGACATTAAAAGATCAACAATTACATCAAATACTGAACAACGAAACTTTAAAATCTAACATATACACCAAGAAATTTAAGAATCTAACATCAAGAATTAAGAAATTTTAGCTTCAACTCCATCAAGTACTGAACTTCTCTATGTATATCTTGGAGCATCGCCATGAACTCCACGTCTCTATCACCGCACTCTATATTATTGACAACACAAAGGTCATGTACGGAAGTTGAAGGCATCGCCATCAGGTTTCTGGAAACCTGGTCTCTCGTGAACATACCAAGATATAGTCCATCAAAACACCTCTTCAGCTCTTGAAGAGTAGCCTTATCCTCATATACGTGATCGTTAACTTGCTTGATAAAGCGCTGCTTTAAATCACCGAGTCTGCAGAAGTGTATGATGATATTTTAAGTTATATATTACTCAACTGATGTGAAAGAAGGATATGTTGGTAGTAAAACATGATGGAAAACATGTGAACTGACGATGATATTATATAGTGAAATAGCTAACAGCCCAAAGGTCAGATTTAATTTCATTGTACCCTTAAACTAATCTAGGAGGCAAAAACCTGTACATTTAATATAAACATATAAATTCATATTTAAAAACAACAGTCATTTAATGCAAAACCTTTCAAAAATAAGTTTTCATGGGAAAACTATAAAATTAAATATCAAGAAACCGAAAGGACAAATTTTAAACCTCTGGCATAAAAAAAAGGAAATTGGCCTGTAATAATCCCACATAGACCTTATTGGCCATTAATAGTACCTCCTCAGAATATATTCCCTCCACCAGTCCCACCTTTCACCTATTTTTCCTACAATGGTCCCCCGTTAAAAAAACTTAACGGAGTTAAGCTTATTCCAAATTACAAACAGATTTTTTAGGGCTTTTTATTAGAACGACGATACGAGTCCATTGATGTAAAACTTGTCTCGAAACGGTGCTCCAAGTGACTTGATTTTGGTTAATTGGAAATTTAAACACCCGAATTGAAGTTTTCTGAGTTTGTTTAACTCATATGAGTTTTCGGTTTATCTTTTACACACACATACACATATGTGTGTGTGTGTGTGTGAAAGATAAAACGAAAACCCACTTGAGTAGAGAAAACTCATGAAAACCCTATATAACATTTTTATTTTTTTCTTAAAAAACAGGAAATCTAACATAAATGTAAAAAGCGCTTACTAGTTTTTTTTTAAAAAACGTGTTCAAAATTTGTATGTTACGTTTTTTTGGACATATATATTATGTAACATGAAATTTTTTACATTTTTTAAAAAATAAACTACTCGGCGTTGTTTTGTTTTTCTTTTATAAAAATATTAAAATATATGTATGTTACATTTCATATTTTTTTTAGAAAAAATAAAAATATTATTTGGTGTTTTTATAAAGGTTTTTTTTTTTTTTTCCATTCCTCCTTATATATTGGCACCGGTCAATTAGATAGCCAAGTGGAAGGAAAACTTACAAGCAGCCCCTAATTTAAGAAGATTGGTTGACCCAATGATTCTCTGGTAGCCAATTATCTGTAAGCCATGATGGTAGAGGGAAGTAGCAAAGTAAGTTCAATAGAGATATTAAATTCAAAACCACATGGTAAAATAACAATAGCATGCTGCATGTGACAAGAAACCTCCATGGTTGACCATAAGATAATTAACATCGTGTAATTGGCTCCTATTCATTGACCCTTTCTTCATATTCAACATCTTTGCGTCTCTCTCTCTGAACAAACGCGCATATATATACACACACATATGACAATCATACACACACATGCAAATATATTCAAACCCTACAATAACTCCATCAAAACAATACTAGAAACCAGAAGAAAAGAAAGCCAAGAAATGTCAATATCTATGTCGAGATTGATCGTCGGTTCATCCATATCAACAACACGGCCAAGTCTTAACTTTACATCTTTCTCATATAATCCAACATCCCAAGCATCATTCTCAAACAACAAGGATCATTCATCTTATAGCTGTCATGGCTTCAGTAGCAGAAGCTTGCAGTATGATCCAATGAAGACGATACCGCGAAAAAGCTTTGTTATACGCAACAACATCACTCCACCTCCCGGGGTTCCTCTTCCTTCTGGATCGCCTTCCGGTTCCATGTAAGCATCGATAAATCTCCATTTTTCGTTTATTTTCGACTATGCCTTGACATCAACCTTAGCATGTTATTTTTTTGTTTGTTTTTATTTTCAGAAGAAATTGGATTGTGGGTATCGTGTTTACATTTGTTTTACCCTTTTGCACGCATAAATGGGGGCCATTACTTCAAATAAAGAGTAAGAATAAATTGTTGTCTAATATTGCTTGCATCACATATTAGGTCTTTGGTCAATGAGGTAGCGGGGAGTGGTTGGGGAAAAGACTTGATGTTCCTTGTGAGTTAGATTCGACTCCCACTCTCTCCATTATTTTCTATGGCATATGGGTGGCGCCAGTTCGTCTTGAATGGGAGGCAAGGTTTTACTGATTATTCCACTGTCTTGCCTTCGGGCGGGTGGAGGTCGGGTTTCCGCGCATCTGGGAGAGCCAAGGGCCTGGTGGCGGTCGAGTAGTCGACGCTGGCCATAACACCCGATGTTACGGTGGTTTGCACGTCGTTCCTTACCGGTCAAAAAAAGATATTAGGTCTTTCATTAACTTCATAAAACGGTAAAACCGGTTAATTAAGTTGTTTATATTGAAGCAAATTGGTCGTGTAAATTGATTCGGCCGTCTAACCTTTCAGTTTTATTATTATTATTATTATTATTATTATTATTATTATTATTATTGTTATTATTATTATTATTATTTTAATATTTATCATATTACTTAATCATTTTAAAAAATTTAAGACAAACTTCCATATTTTAAAAGAAACAAAAATTAACTATTCAAACATCCAAAAGCAAACCGTTTCCTTTAACGTTGTGGTCACATGTTTCTATCAAAACCAGAGCATGAATATTATAGATAATTTTTGTTGTAACTAAATTTTTAACCATTTCAATCTAAAAATCTGCAGATAAGGTGGACAATGTGGTCAACACGGCTGAGTATATAATGGAAACTATCGAGGCGGTGGCTGAAAAAGTAGACAACGTCATTGATAATATTACAGACGATCTTCCAGAAAATAGCAGCATTAGAAAAACTATGGAAGCTGTTGATGAACTTGTTGAAGGAGTTGCCAAGAGTGCTCATATCGCCAATGATATCATCGATAAGGTTTGATTACTAAACCTTGATACCTCCTCAATATTTATTGTTTGAATAATCTAAATTTTCTTATTTATGCAATTGCAAAAAAGTAAACTAAAAAAATTGCAGAGAAAAAGTTTATTTTTATGTTTTTATATATATTTTTGTGATTATGGATGTTTTGCACAAATTGAAAATGTCCATGACTTTTTCATATGACATTTTTATTAAAAAAAAAATTAAGCATAATAATAAGCGTTTTTTTATATTTATGATTAGTATGATATTGCCATATAAAAATAAAATTAAAAAAAAAAATCACTTTTACTACGTTTTGGGCACTTGCCGGATCCATCATCCATCCAAAATAAACATCATCATTTAACGTTAGTTTTTAATGGTGTTAAAAAATGGATAGATCTGACAACTTTTGTGAAACCCAAGTGATAAAGTCGAGAAAAAAAAACTTTTCGGACGAAAATGGCAAAAGTGTTCAAATCTCATGGACGATTTTAGCCGTTTACTTCTTATTTTTTATAAGAACATGCAAAACAAATAAAATATCTAGCCCTCATGTGAGCAATGAAATTAAGCCCGTTCATTTACTTTTTGTTTTTCATAATTTTTTAATGATATTACCTTTATCAATCAATTTAATATTTTTAATTACTGTCGTTTGTTAATTAAAAAAAATTAAGTACGCAATTGTGTTTATTTCCTCCCGGAGATTCTGGTACAAGTGTTGTTAAACATTAAGTTGTATTTAAACTAAAGTATTTATTTGGTATAGTTTTACAGTACGATAATAAACTAAATTAATTCTACCGTTTTACTTTGAAAACAACATTCTTTATATTCAAATATCGTTTGTTTAAAATTATTATTTTCTCCATTTAGTATATATTACAAGTGGAACCTGTAAGCCTATATATTTTAATTATTTTTTTAACCAATTGGTTGCATGTGCATCGTAAGTTAATATACCTTTTCCCACTTGTAAGACGAGTTATTAAATAATGTAACAAGATATTACCAAATTACGTTCATTATTTACGAAAATAAACAAATATTATATGATTAGTGGGTGGATCAGGTGTGAGAAGAGGACAAATGTTAGTAACTCGATTTAGTTTTTTCTCATTTAAATAACTTTCTCTCTTGATTTTCAAATAACTATGACTTTTTAATATGATAATATTAAAATAAATTATACCGTATTAACGGTCATTTCATTCTCTTTAATTCGAGCAGCGTATTGCTACAGTTTTCTTAAAAGAAATTTACAGGATTTTGAATACTCATTAGTTCATTATGTGACTACGTGATTTTTTAATACTCATTACGTGATTACACAATCAACATAAACCATCACGTAATTACACATTCAATCTAAATCCATTACCTGATTACACATTCAATATGATTTGTTATAACTGATGTTATTACAATTATGCTTATTGTATTATTACACATTCAATAATAAGAACTTGATTGTTTATTATTACGTGATTAAATCTCTAATATATGACATTATGTGGTTACTATAGGTTGAGTTGGCTAATGTTTTGTATATAGTTTATCCTTAATACGCGATTAGACCTGAATATTAGGTATTTCATATGAAATATTATGTATTACATGTTTTTTTTGTTTTTATGTAACTACGTAATCACTCAGTATGATTTCACATAAAATACTATAACGAAATCACGTAATCACGAAATGGATATTTAAAATCACGTAGTCACGTAATAATGCACAGTCAACTATTGTTACGTAATTATGTAATCACTTAGTGGGGTTTTACATAAAATACTATAATGAAATCACGTAATGGTTGTATAAAATCACGTAGTCAGGTACTGGATAATCAAAATCACGTAATCACGTAATGGGGCAAGTAATTCACTTGATAAAGGACCAGAATGCCCTTTTCTCTATGTTGCTTTAATTGTTTGTATCTTATAATTACTGAAATGCCACCGTCTAGTTTTAAGTCATTGATTTGAAAGGTCAATAACTTATGATATCGCCTACCCTTCGTACAAGATATTTGTCTTGTTCAGGAGTTGACCTCTATTATATCAATGAAATATCACTTTGTGTTTTATGTATTTGTTCTATTTTTGGGCTAATATTTGACAATGATTTATATACCATTTTCTAATAATTATTAATACAGATTTAAAAAAAGGTACTTCCATAAAAATACCATGATTTAGGTATAAACTAATTATAAAAATAACGAAATTAGCCATATTAGCGAAAATGAAAATAAATAAATTTGGCACTAAACAATTAAAGTTTTAGTATAAGGATTTAAAATGGGAAGTAAAAAATACAAACGAAATTAATTTAATAGATACAATTCATTTAATTATACATATAGTTGGAACACATAAATATAAACCGCTTTAATTTAAATAAAAACAGTTCACTTAGTTATAAAGTCAGATTCAGAAGACGATTTGTTTTAAGTTCGAAAATATAAGTTTATAGAGTCAAGTTATTCTACAAAGTATTCTAATTGTAAGAAGTGTAAGAAGGATTTATAGAGTGACAAGTGTCTAATAACCTAAAACTAAACCCACTACATCACCACCAAAAACCTAAACACCCACCACCACCCAAAAACCTAAACCCCCCCCCCCAACCAAAAAACCTAAACACCCCCCCCCCACCCCCCGGCAAAAAAAAAAAAAAACTATACCTCACAAAAAAAACCCCCAAAAAACCTAACCCCCCCCCACCCCCCAAAAACCTAAAAAAAAATCTAAAAAAAACTAAACACCCACACCCACCCCCCACCCCTACCCAAAAACCTAAACCCCCACCCCCTCGGCAAAAAAAAAAAAATATATATATATATATATATATATATATATATATATATATATATATATATATATATATATATTTTTAGGGGGTGGGTGATGTGTGTGGGGGGGGGGTGGGGGTTTAGGTTTTTGGTGGTGGTGGATGTTTAAGGTTTTTTTTTTTTTTTTTTTTCTTTGTAGTGGGTTTTTTTGTGTAGTGGGTTTTTTTAGGTTATTGGACACTTGTCATTCTATAAATCCTTCTTACACTTCTTACAATTAGGATCCTTTGTATTTGATCCTAATCCTAAGTTTATATATATCATAATGGAGCAGGTGGAAGAAGTTGAAAATAAATTAGAGTCAATGATTCTGAAAGAAGCCAAAGAGAAGGAGGCTCCCAAACTAGTTGTAGATACGGAAGAAATGCCTACCCAAGAAGCAACAACGAAGTCGTTAAAAGCGGATTAAAATGGTTGAAATTAATAAAGATGGTCAACTTTTTAATGTTTGACCTAAGATCATGTGAATCACTTGAAGTTTGGCAATGTAATTAACTAGTTCACTTTGTTTGTTTATTTAAATAAGTGATTGATTGTTAACATATTTTATATGAAAAAGTTAATTTCTAGTATAAGTGGAAACATTTTGTCATTGTTTAATTTTTTTCTTGTGAACATTTCCAAAATAGTTGCACAAATCGTTCACCAATATAACTTTGTGATGAACAAGAGAAAATAACAATGTTTTTATAACTGGACCGGACGTTAAACTGGACGTCTTAGTGTTTCAATGGTTGAACCGGATTTAAGAACTGAATGCCTAAACATTTTATTTATAATTATATTGGTACCAGTGGGCCACTATACAGCCCGTTTTATTAGCTTTCTAATTCTTTATGTCTTCCTAAAAAGATCCCATTATATATTATAGAGCCCATTTTAAGCCTTTAGGTTACATAAAGTTTACCACTTTGTTTCTTTCACATAGAAACGTGATTTGTTCCGGATGCGACTGCACTTTGTCTTCTACATTTTGATACCTGCTCTCATCCCAACTGCCAAGTGCTCCATCACTACCTAGCAAATCTTTTCTACCTCTTTATCTTCTATTGTTCTAGATGTCATTGTCTCACGAAATCTGATTCGCAATCGAAGGCTTAGAAGTTGTTGTCAACTTTGTGCGGATTGAAGGTTGATCTGGTTAATCAAAGCGTATAGTGTATTTCAGGGGTTTACTCAATTCTTAGAAAAAAAATCTTGAATGGTCTGAACTTTTATCGAACATCCAGCCTAACCCCCGGCCACCGGCCGAACCTCCGGTCAACTACATAGCTGGTTTGTTGATGAGAACCGGCCCGGTGTTACCAGCTGACGTGTGCGAGTGTATATTTATATTTGAGTATATTTTTAGCTCTTGTTTATGCTAACTAATTCAAGTTTTAAATTTATAAAACACGATATTCTACTATCACTCTACACACACACGTTAGGGCAAGTGCACCCATCGCGGATGTAGTATAGTGATGGCAAGATATCGAGGTCGTCCAAGGATACAAAAGCTTTTAATACCGGCTTATCGTCAACGTCTAATCGAACCAAACTTTGAGATAAGACTTTTAAAACTATAAAAAGATAAACTAAAACAGAATATAAAATAAAATAAAAACAAATATACAAGAAAGAATTACTTGGTTCCGACTTGTCTTTCATGTACCCTTTCGATGATTTCCGCACTTTGGGCATTTTAAGATATTATTTTAGTTATAGTAGTAGGTCCCTCTTGTGAAAGCGACGTTACCCTCAACCAAGTGGTTTGACTCAGCAAGGATACAATCACACTAGGTCTAATATTGAAAGATAACTAAGTAAGTTATTAATGCAAAAAGTGGTGGGCCCCCTTCCAGGCAGTGATCACCCTCAACCCGTTAGTCCGAGTCAGCAGGGATACAGTCCTCGCGGGGTTGGTTTAAAGTTTAATAGTAGTTTATAGATAAGAGATTTAAGCGTTTTGCGCCTCTCCGTGGTGGGTAATGCCCGCTCCGACTGGTGAGGTGTTACTAAGCTTGAATCAGGTTCTCATAGGATCTATACATTGAACGAGACATAAAATTTACCCAACCACCTTTCTAACCCCCTTCCAGGCAATTAACGTGCTTTATATAGAACGTAAAGACACGAATATGCGAATCAACGACATATGAAGAATGATTAGATAAATTTGCCTTCAATATAAAAACTAGTTATTAAAGTCATTCATACATACTCAATTAAAAAGTTGTCAAAGATTAGAAATCATAAAAGAAAATACATAAAAGATATGTCTTCACCAAGTGATGTAAGAGTTTAGCCAAGCATAGCCTTTGTTTGACAAAGAATCTTACTGTCAATCTTGGAGCCCGAGACTACTACACACACTCTAAAAGATGGAAAATGGATGATGGTGTTGTAGTGGTGGTGGAGTGGTGGCAAGTGAGAGAGAAGTGGTTTGCCAATGGATGGTTTGGAATGGAACCAAGCACATATATTTATAGCTAAAATCAGAAGCTCCACCATGGCCCGTGCCCGCCTGGCACGGCCCCGTGGTCATTTCTCTCTCTCTCTCTTCCTCATTAACTGCTTGTCAGGTCTTGTACTAACACGGCCCATGTGTCAATGGCACGGCCCGTGGCCAATGTACTTGCTGTACTATCGCTGATTCTGAAAATCTTTGAGCTGACCACGCCCCGTGTTGGCTTAGCACGACCCCGTGTTGGCTGCCAGTTTTGTCCTTTGTTGTTGTCTTTTCTTCTTCACAGCATCCACCCTTGGATACGACCTGTGTCTGGTGGACATGGCCCCGTGTCAAGTCTTCTGATCTTGCTATTCTTGTGGTTTGGATGTGAATTGGGGCTTGGCGAGTTGCGTCAATCCCTCCTTCTTTGTATTTATGTTAGTTTTTGCTGTCTTTTCGCTACTTTTGCACATTTAAGCTCTTTTGATCCTGTAAATTAAAAAGGAACAGAAAAAAGCTTTTTCCAAAATTAGTACTAAAAAAGGTTGATTTTACGCCGTATTTGATATAATTTATATGTTGTATTTTAAGCACATCAAATACCCTCACACTTGAATCTTTTCTTGTCCTCAAGCAAAACTCTATTACGTGGCGTACACACCTAAACGAAATAGGTAGAAGAGAAGGTTTTGGCCTCATCTTTTGAGTGTCGGGAATCCAAGTTCTAAATTTATTTTGTTTTTATATTATTTACAATTTTATTCTTCATGATTTATTTAAAACACAAGTTAAGAAAAATTATTTACTTTGGGCATAACATGCCTTTATAAAATTCTATTTAGTTATATACAAATTTACACTTCCTCACAAGTGGTCACTAAACACTCGGCCGATGATGTATTAAGTGAAAACGCTCATGCCCGTTTTTGAAACTTACTCCTACCATACGCTTGACAATCGATCAAACCTCATCCTTTTGACGTTAAATCCTTATAAATATCAAGAGAGCTTTTGAAGGGTAGGTGGTGGTTCGGGTTTGGTATGTTTTATTGAAAAGGTGAACAACGTAAAATATCAGTTTTTCTATTGCTTTGTGGCTTAGCAAAAAATACTTTGGCATATTTTTCTGATTTTTTTTGTTGCTAAAATTGAAACTGAACCATAATCGTAATTTCATAATCGATAAGTTTACAAAAATGAAAGATGAAAAAAGAAAAAGGTTTGTTTTTATGGGTTTGGAAATAAAAAGGTTTTAAGGTTCAAAGGGTTTAACTAGGGGTTTGTTTTTGGATAAACCAAAGAAAAATAAAGGTTTTGTTTTGAAAAATGTGTTAATCCTAATGTCTCAATCATTTACTTACTTGGATTTTTGTCGGTAAGGACCTGGAACGTATCGTATTGTCAAGTTCTAGATTCGTGAGAACCAAACGAGCTATTCACACAAGAAACGAAAATTGAGCAATTAGTATAGATGTATATTTGTATGCTCGGTAATGGCTCAAAACTCACTTTTGTGGGAAAAGGGTTGTAGTGTAAAAATGTATATATAATCAAATTTTACAAAGATTTGTCATCCCGTTTTCGTAATTTTCTAAATTGGTTCTTTTTATCACGACGCTATCAGTTGTAAATTCGTAAAAACATAATCTTTAGAACTTATTTTACCCAACTAAACCAAGATAAGTAAAAATAAAAAAAAAATTTGAAAAAGTTTGGGGTGATTAACGGTTCCAATGTGAGTTTTGTGTAAGGCTTGTATTAGGACAAACGATTCAAGGTTTTACTATCCCCCCCACACTTAAATTACACATTGCTCTCAATGTGTCCCAAATACGATTTATTTTGGTAAAATGTGTGAAAATAGCAAAAATTTTTGGTTACTGGAACTTGCAGCACGGGGGCGTGCTATAGGGACACGGCCCTGTGTCCAAAGTGACAGTAACAAATTGAAATCAGAAGACTTACAGTGGGGTGGCCATGGGGGCGTGCTGGGTGAGCACGGCCCGTGCCACCTTCTGGACAGAAAAATTTTGACAACAGTAAGTTAGGCACGGGGCGTGCTAGGTGAGCACCCCTGTGCTGCAGCCATTGTTTTGCAGTTTATGAGTCGGGAGGCCTCTGATTTACGTGCATGGGTTCCATTTTTCATCATCCATCTGGTGTTTCCGCTTTCCTTAACTCATTTATTTAAAATACCACCATCCAATCATCCATTTCATTTAAAAATAAAAACATTACAAGAAATAAAAAATTACAAACCTACATAAGATAGATAGATAAGACCTTGAGAAATGCCTCCCCGAGGTCATTTTTAAACAACCCTAAAGCTACGAACCTAGATCTACGAATGTTAGATGATGGAGAACTTGAGATTTTGTGGGAAATACTTATTTAGAGGTCATTGAGCATCTCTTCAATCTCCCATGGAAGGAAAATGTAGGGTTCCTCTTCTACCTCCTCTTGAGGGGGAGCGGGATTTATCGGAACCTCGAAGGCAACATTGATAGGGGAGGCTCTGGAATCTCATCTTCCCATCCCGTAGGTTGTATGACCTCATTAGCAAGGTTCCAATCTTCTTGTAGGAAGATTGGCTCCATCGGAGGCAAGGCCAAAATATTCAACCTTTGGTGTAAAAGGTTGATTTCTCTGAAACAATCTTCTAGCCCCATGGTGAGATAGTTCACACGGTCTATTAGAACTTCCTCCACTAAGGTCATCTTGTCGAGACTCTCTCTCAAGGCACTCACATATCTTACGAGAGTGGCCTCGAGGGAGAGTCTCCTCGCTCTTCTGTGGTTTCTGGAGCTTGTTTATGACGTTCCACTTTGCTGGCATGACATCTTGAGAGAAAATGACTAACCGTTAAAAAGATATGGAATATCAGAATGTTCAGCACGGCCCCGTGCCAGAGTAGCACAGCTCCGTGCTGCTCCAACTGTTCTAGATTCTTAGCTCTAAAAAAATTATTTTAAGTTAGATTTGATTGGTTTTTAATTTCTGAACGTAAATAACTTAAAATAATGTTTTACTAGAGTAAATTTGCTAAACTTTGAGCTAAGAATCAAGTGTATGACCCTCCTATTGAAGCTTTTTTAAGCTTGAAGCTTCAAGCTTCAATGGAGTTCATGGAAGAATGAAGAAGGGAAAGGACCAAAAGAGGAAAGGACAAGAAGGTCAAATGAAACCTTTTTAAGAACATACCTTTTGGGGTATGTGTGAAGAATCTCCAGGAACTTGCCCTTTTGGAATGGTTCCAAACATTCTCCCCAAAGGCTGACTTTATAGACAGTGACAGCACGCGGGCACGGCCACGTGCCTGGGCAGCACAGCCCTGTGCCGTCTGCATGTGTCAGAAAATGTTTTCCATTAGCTGAACACGGGCTACGTCATCACTGACACGGCCCCGTGCCAAAAAAATACGAGGGGCACGACCGCGTGTTAGTCCGGCACGCCCCATGTTTTTAGAAGAATGTTGGGCAAGGCCCCGTGTTCAGAGTTTTTTTTATGAAGATTTTCTAGGTTTTTAAGGAATTATCCGACATCGGGTGGTTCTGTCACACCCCAACCGATGGCGGAAACATCGGGGCGTGGCACTGAGCGAAACAGATTGTTCATGAGAATCCATAACAACTATTAAATGACAATATTTATAAGGTTCAATATCCCAGAGTATTAAACATAAAAAGCAAAACAGTCATTATAGATATTCAGTCTTAAAAACAAGTTCCATTCTGACAACTCAGATTTTATTTGGTGAGTTTCTGGACTTCCTAAATTGTTGCAGCATAACATCCAATCAACCTGTAACATACGTTAAAATAAAAGTCAATACATAAAGTAAAGGTGAGTACACAAGTTTTGCATAGATAATAGTATAAAAAGCGTTTATGTATAACCAGCATGTAACACGTAATCGGGCGAAGCATGTAACTATCAACAATGATACCACCTAACCACGTGACTGTGATGTAGAGTATGCGCGACACATGTTCACCGAAGCGAACACGTGAAGTAAAGTAATGTGATCCTTAGCAACTCCTGTTCACAACAGGAGCTGAGTCCAAACTATAGTACTATCATTGCTAAAGGCGGGGTAGTGTAACACTGTGTAAGCAAAGTAACAAGCATTCAACATATCATGTATAGCATGCGGGAGTGGTTAGCATTTAATAAGTGTTTGTGTTGTGTGTTGTGTTTTGATAGAGAACGTATGTAACTCCTAAAAGTGCATTAAATGAAAATGGTTTCGAGTATACTCACAGAACGTGTACTAATCAATAAACACGATGCTCAATGGATTGAAGGGAGCGCCGGGTCAGCCAGCGTACGAGAACATAAGCATAAGTCCTCCAAAGTGCTGAAACGGTCGGAAATTGAAGTGTCAGTGGGGAAACAGAAGCTTCGTATGAAGCTGGTGCCTTCGTCGGGAAGGGGCCCTTCGTACGAAGGTGGGTCTTCGTACGTGTGCTGCTTCCGTTGTCCAAAATCGAGTGTCTTCGCGTCGTCTTCGAAAAATCGAGTGTTCATCCCTCCAACCTTAAGCTACTGATTAAACTTAAAGTCGGAGAGGTCTTTTGATTGTGTCACGGATGGAAATTGGGCTGTGTTTTGTAAAACCAGGGCCTTCGTACGAAGGCAGTGCCTTCGTACGAAGTTGGTTTCGCACAAAACAGTCTTAAAAACAAGTTCCATTCCGACAACTCAGATTTTATTTGGTGAGTTTCTAGACTTCCTAACTTGTTGCACCATTCACATACGTTAAAATAAAAGTCAATACATAAAGTAAAGGTGAGTACACAAGTTTTACATAGATAATAGTATAAAAAGCGTTTATGCATAACCAGCATGTAACACGTAATCGGGCGAAGCATGTAACTATCAACAATGATACCACCTAACCACGTGACTGCGATGTAGAGTATGTGCGACACATGTTCACTGAAGCGAACACGTGAAGTAAAGTAACGTGATCCTTAGCAACTCCTGTTCACAACAGGTGCTGAGTCCAAACTATAGTACTATCGTTGCTAAAGGCGGTCTAGTGTAACACTGTGTAAGCATAGTAACAAGCTTTCAACAAATCACGTATAGCATGCGGGAGTGGTTAGCGTTTAATAAGTGTTTGCGTTGTGTGTTGTGTTTTGATATAGAATGTATGGAACACCCAAAGTGCGTTAAACGAAAATGGGTTCGAGTATACTCACAGAACGTGTACTAATCAAGAAACACAATCCTCAATAGATTGAAGGGAGCGCCAGGTCAGCCTGCGTACGGGAACAGAAGCATAAGTCCTCCAAAGTGCTGAAACAGTCGGAAATCGAAGTGTCGGTGGGGACATAAAAGCTTCATACGAAGCTAGTGCCTTTGTACGAAGGTGGGTCTTCGTACACGTGCTGCTTCCGTTGTCCAAAATCGAGTGTCTTCGCGTCGTCTTTGAAAAATCGAGTGTTCATCCCTCCAACCTTTAGCTACTGATTAAACTTAAAGTCGAAGAGGTCTTTTGATTGTGTCACAGATGGAAATTGGGTTGTGTTGTGTTGTGTAAAACCAGGGCCTTCGTACGAGGCCATGTCCCTTCCTACGAAGGCAGTGCCTTCGTACGAATCTGGCTTCGCATAGAACAGTCCAGTTCATAAGCGTGGCTGTTTTTGGCATTCGGTGTTGTGTTTTTGCCAGAATCGGATGTGTTTCCAAGTCCTACTCAAGCTGGTTTTGACATTACCTCGTTCCACTGTCCAGTGAACGAGTTACATGCCGTTTTTGGGTCCATTCAGGGTGTAAAATTCAAGTTTAAAAGGTTTTAAAGAGTTTTCACCCTGATCCAACACTTGGTGAGTGTGAAATCAACTGATTTCTAACTTAGGAAGTCGTAATTAGTCCTAATACACTTGATTAAGTGCAGATTAGAGGTGAAAGAAGAAGTTTTAATGAAAAAGATGAAAGGTTCTTGCGAAAAGCATGAATTTATGAAGAAAAGAAGAAGTTAAGTGAAAAGTTTTTATGTAAAAATAGAAGAATTTAGATGAAAACGTAGTGATTCTTGTGAAAATCAAAGTGGAAAACGTTGTAGAATTGAAGAAAATTGTTAAATCTTACTTGAAAATGGTCGGACAACAATTCGGCAGAGTTTCGGCTCAAAATCAGCAAGTGAGTATGAATGAGGAGGGGCTTGGGTATTTATAGAGTTGGTGGGTTCGCACAGGAGACCCTTGTTCGAATTCGCTGCCTTCGTACGAAGCTACCCAACTTCAAACAGAGGTGTTGTTTTGTGCAACGAAATCCTCGTTTCGCATGTAGGATGCTCGTTAATGTGTTTTGTTGTGTTAGATAGTATTGGTACATTAAGTATTTTAGCGTAGTACCGAGTTTTGAGTTGCGTTGCGTTTTAAAGTGATAAATCAAGTTGTGCGAGTAGCGTTGAGTTTGCGTTGCGATAGCGTTTGCGAGTAACAATTCACATGATAAGCACACACAAGTAAGACACATAAGAACACACGTTATCACATTACTACTACTAATAACTGCGTTTGCGATTTAGCGTGTTAGTCGTGATAAGTGTAGGCGGAGGCGTGTGATAACCATACAAACACACTCGACAATTTAAATAGCATAATTCTCTGTAATTTTTGTGCTGCGTAAGCGTTGTGAATATAAAGCATTTAAACGTATAGCGGTGCGGTGTGATGAAAAAGTATTTAGTTTAACATAACCCTTTGTTTATATCGAATCCCGGGATTCAAGTCCGTTACAAATCGAAACGAAAACGAACAGGTAACGATCCAAAAATCGGTTTGTTATAGGTTCTTTACTGGTTGGAACAACACCGTATTGTCGGATATACCGCAGACTTAGGCGAGAGGTACGAAAACGCAAGAGGTTATCGGAAAGATAGAAGACTTCTTTAAAAGGGGGAAAACGAGACCATCCCTTATTTACCTTTTCTGGGCTCTTGTTAAAGAAGGTATGAGTCGATTAGCTCCCATCCATACTATTGGTGTGAAACTCACACTCGGTAAGGAGGACCGTTATCGCAAAATCGAAACAGGGACGACTATCGCTTTCGATTTCACGGTCGTCTATGGTAGAGGGTTGGTTGACCTCGGTGTTGTTGTATGCACCTGATCTCTCCTCCATCGATTCTCCTTCGGATGGAATCCTTGATGAATATCGCGCCTTCACTAAGGATTCTTGTTCTTTGATCTTTAGGATAATCCTTTTTTCTATTTGACTTATGTCTTCAAAGTTATCTAGGTGAGAGGTTTGATGGACTTCAGGTGGAGGGATTTCATCATTATAGGAAAACGATGTGGCTAAATAGTGGAGAGTGAATTTTAAAATGCCACATTCCGATTCTTCATGATCCTCCGCACAATAATCGCACCATAGACTGTAAGAGTGGCGGGGATAGAAATAATCAAAGAAATCCATGTTTTTTTGACCGTCAGGATCAGGTGTTCACTGTTTTCTTACAAACTGCTGGTTTGACACGCCCCGTATTAGGTTAACACGACCCCGTACTGCAGTCTGTATCTGGCAGAAAATAGTTTTTAAGATACTGGAGAGTTGACACGGCCCCGTGTTAGAACAACACGGCCTCGTGTCAATTCTGCAGAAAGTGGAAAATTGAAAGAAAAAGAAGAAAAATCAAAAAAACAATAAAGAAAGGATTAGACCGTTAAGTTTAAGCTTTCTCAAAATTCTTGTGTCCCCGACAACGGCACCAAAAACTTGATGTGTGTGGGTGTGTATATATTTTTTAGTACTCCCTCCGTCCCATTAAAGTGTCCTATTTTGAATTTTCAAAGTCTTTATTTATAAACTATGAGCTTAAAAAATTTTGTTTGTGTTAGATAATACTTGATGAAAGTTATATGATTTGAGTGTGTTTTACAAGTGTTTTTATCGGGTTAATTTTCATCAAGTTTTATATAACACAAAAATATATAATTAAAGTCAAAGTTTATAAATAAAGACTTTGAAAATTCAAAATAAGACACATTTAATGGGACGAAGGGAGTATATTTTTAGCTCTTTTTACTCGCCAATTCAAGTTTTAAATTTATAAAACACGATATTCTACTATCACTCTACACACACGTTAGGGCAAGTGAACCCATCGCGGATATAGTATAGTGATGGCAAGATACGAGGTCATCCAAGGACACAAGAGCATTTAATACCGGCTTAACGCCAACGTCTAATCGAACCAAACTTTGTGAAAAGATTTTTAAAACTATAAAAGATAAACTAAAAATAGAAAATAAAATAAAAACAGATACACAAGAAAGAATCACTTGGTTCCGACTTATCTTTCATGTACCCTTTTGATGATTTCCGCACTTTGGGCATTTTAAGAGATTATCTTAGTTATAGTAGTAGGCCCCTCCTTTGAACGCAACTTACACTCAACCTAGTGGTTTGAGTCAGAGAGGATACAATCCCACCAGGTCGGAATATTGAAAGATAATTAAGTAAGTTATTAATGCAGAAAGTGGTGGACCCCCTTCCAAGCAGTGATCATCCTCAACCCGTTGGTCTGAGTCAGCAAGGATATAGTCCTCGCGGGGTTGGTTTAAAGTTTTAATAGTAGTTTATAGATAAGGGATTCAAGCGTTTTGCACCTCTCCCGTGGTGGGTAATGCCCACTCCGACTCGTGAGGTGTTACTAAGCTTGAACCAGGTTCTCGCAGGATCTATACACTAAACAAGACATAAAATTTACCGAACCACCTTTCTAACCCCCTTCTAGGCAATTAACGTGCTTTGTATAGACTGTAAAGATACGAATATGTGAAACAACGACATATGAAGAATGATTAGATAAATTTACCTTCAATATAAAAAACTAGTTATTAAAGTCATTAATATATACCCAATTAAAAAGTTGCCAAAGATTGGAAATCATAAAAGAGACTACATAAAAGATATGACTTCACCAAGTGATGTAAAAGTTTAGCCAAGCATGGCCTTTGTTTGACAAAGACTCTTACTATCAATCTTGGATCCTAAGACTACTACACACACTCTAAAAGATGGAAAATGGATGATGGTCGTGGATGATGGTGTTGTAGTGGTGGTGGAGTGGTGGCAAGTGAGAGAGAAGTGGTTTGCCAATGGATGGTTTGGAATGGAATCAAGCACATCTATTATTAGCTGAAATCAGAAGGTCCACCATGGCCTGTGCCCACCTGGCACGGCCCCGTGGTTATTTCTCTCTTTCTTCATCATTAACTGCTTGTCAGGTCTTGTACTAACACAACCCCGTGTGTCAATGGCACGGCCCTTGGCCAATGTACTTGCTGTACTATCTGTCACACCCCAACCGATGATGGAAACATCGGGGTGCGGCACTAAGCGTTCAGATTGTCCAAAAATTTCCATAACACTAGATAATTTCAATATAGATTAATCCAATTTCAAACATTGTTTAAAATCAAACACCAACCACATTACAAAGTATCAAAATACAATTCAACCAACATTGTTTAAAAGTTTCTAACGTTTCTAGATGTGTTTCTAAGCAGCATCCTAGCAAGTTTCTTGATTCAACATCCTATCAGCCTACAACATGTATTAAAATAAAGTCAATACAATAATGTATTGGCGAGTATACAAGTTTGAGTATATAGTGTTGGATCGTCGTGTGACCCGAATGAGTCTATCAGAAGAGTTTTACATCAATATCAAAGGCGGAATCAATGATATAGACGTGATTACAACTTGATTCTCCCTAATTATCTTCTTTTATTGATTTCAAAGCTTTTTTACAGATCAGTTGACAAATCGGCAGCACCTCGACTCTGAAATCGGAAAGTTACAAATGACTCAGTAGCTCAGCTATTTATAGAGTTGCTATTTCGTACGAAACCAACACAACTCATTTCGTACGAAATGGCTCTGTACCATTTCGTACGAAATGACTTGTTCATTTCGTGCGAAATGACTCATTTACATGCAAACCCTAATTCTTATCCTGGTGAGCGCTGGTTTATCCTATCTACATACAAGACTCAATAAAGACAAAGTTAACAGACATTAGTGCACCAACAGACCCCCCCTTGGATGTTGACGAAGTCTTCAAGATCGATTCTTTGGTTGTCTTTGTTCTTGATCTATCTTCTTTCTTTTTCCAAACTTGTTTTGACACTGTAAGATTCCTTCAATCTCTTTTCTTCTTCTATCAGCAACATCTAGCACTCCCCATTGAACATTGATCCAGAAACTTTATCAAACTCTTACGTCTTCAGACTCCCCCTTTCAATCAGCTGGGATCTCAGTCTTGAGTGACCTGGCTCAAACTTTGTTCAAACTTATCCATGGGACTCTCGCTTTGCTGCTTTCTCATACTCAAACTGTTTCCTGTTTCTCAAAAATTTAACATTAAAATCTAATAACCTTTTATCTTCATTTGTTGTTTTTATCAGTTTTTAGAAATCCTCTTAAGTCTCCAGATCCAAGTTAATGACCCTGGGTACTTAATTTGTCTACGAAGTCCAACTTAATGACCTTGGTTGACCTGAGACAAAACAAAACTTACTTTTTGTTAAAAAAATTTCAAACATTTTCTGAAAATTACAAGTTTCAAGTGAATGAACTTGTTTTGACATTTCAACTTTCAGATTTAATCATAATAAGCTCCCAACTCATCTTCCAACTCAGAAAACTTCCTGCATCTCCCTCAGACTGTGAATCTGAAGATCAGCTTTCCACTTTGGTTTGTCGATAAAAACAAAGTAGAAATGTAAAATCTTTTTGGATTTTTAATAAAGTTTCTAAACTAGAATGCAATGAAATCTTTTTGAGTTTTGAATGTTAAACAGAAATGAAATGCAGTAAATGTAAACTATTTACAAACATACTTTTGGTGAGCGTGTTAGGGAATCATATCAGTAATTGACAAGTTACAAGTACCGTTAAGCTTTGATTTCATATTCAGAATTAAACAATTCGCTTAGATTGTCGATATACTGATCTAATTTAAATTTTCACACAAATTTCAATCTGTTCAGGATACGAATTTAGTGTTTTAGAGACTTAGCTTACATGCGTGTACCATCTCAGAATATACTCTCGTATCCAGACCACTATATTCAGTCTTACAGGTGAATACACGCTAATGATATCTATAAAGGGTAAGTGCGAGGCCATGAGAGCTCAGGCTAGAACTTCCGTTCGTACAGAGAGATGATGGCTCGACTTTAGTGGGTCCCCTTTGGGGATCTTTTATTTCAACAGCACATGATTAGCATTTTGCAATGTTTCATCATTTTTTATGCTGAGGTTGAGCTTTAAGGAATAAAACAATGTAAAGCATTATACTAGGACTAGGCTATTGTTTCCGCAAAATCAAAAGTCCTGGTATAATACCCCAGATATCATCACGTACAAAGACCTAGTATGTCAGAAATAGAGTCTTTCAAACAGGATTTCAGGGGTTACCTATATATCCGAGAGATGTTCCCTACGAAATAAGCAAGTGATGATTTAGGTTTATATCCCGAACAAACTTACTAAGTGTGTAAAAACCTATCGACACATCATCAGCGAGACTGTTTAATGCTTTAAAACTTTACATTTCTTTAGCATACTGTAACTGTCAGGCCAATGTACTATCATTTTCCCTTTTTACACAAGCTCTTTTTCAGTTTTCTATTGTTTTTGGATTTTTGAATTTTTTTACTGTTTTTTGTATTTTCTGAAAAATATAACCTAACTCCCCCTAAATACCAAAACAAGTAAAAAATCGACGAACCATTGCAGATTGCTTTTCAACATCATCTACAGTGGTACCTTCATCTACGCCAAGAATCCCATACGACACCGATAAAAGCTTCATATCATTCAGTTTTAAAAGATATTTAAAATGAGTTTTATCAAACGCTTTGGTATGTAAATCAGCTTTTTGTTCGTCAGTGTGGATTTTCTCAATTCGTATCAACTTCTTCTCGAAACAATCTCGGATGAAATGATGACGAATTTCGATGTGTTTAGTTTTAGCGTGATGAACAAGATTTTTTGTTATGTTTATCGCTGCCTCATTATCAACAAAGATAGGGGTGTTAAGAAATTGCAAACCATAGTCGCGCATCTGTTGCTGAATCCACAAGATCTGAGAATAGCAGCTGCTAGCAGATACATACTCAACTTCACATGTGGATAAAGCTACAGAGGTCTGCTTCTTACATTGCCAGGTGACCAATCGTGGTCCGAAAAACTAACATCCCGAAGTTGTTGATTTAGCGTTAACTTTGCAGCATCCGAAATCGGAATCGGAATAACCTTCGAGAGTGAAATCGCCTTCTTTTGGATACCACAACCCCAATGACGGAGTTCTTTTCAGGTAGCGTAATATCCGTTTCACAATCACCATATGCGAAGCTCTCGGGTTAGATTGAAATCTTGCTGCGAGGCAGGTTGGATACATGATATCGGGTCTTGAAGCAGTCAAGTACATCAGCGATCCGATCATGGAACGATACATCGTTTCATCTACCTTCTCTCCGATGAGATCAGGGTTTATCCCATGGTTCGTCGCTAATGGGGTGAAAGCTGGAGTAGATCCTGACATCCCAAATTTCTCTAAGATATCATGAACATACTTCGTTTGATGTATGAATATTCCCTCAGGTAGTTGATCAACTTGAAGTCCCAAGAAGAATTTCATCTCACCCATCGATGACATTTCAAATTTTTGCTTCATAACTTTTTCAAACTCTTTGCACAAATCTTCATTTCTTGACCCAAATATGATATCATCTACGTATATCTGAACTATGAGAAGTGTTGGTGCACTTTGTGTCTGTACTTTGTCTGTATTTTGTAATGTATAAAACGATGTCTTTTGTCTGTTATGTTTATGTCTTTGTTATATTGTTTATGTGTTGGAATGTGTGTTTGACCAAGTCAACCATCCTCCTGGTTTGACTTGGCCAAACATCCACACTTAGTGTTTGAAAGATAATGTGTTTCGAAGGATGTCATCGAAGGATGTTATGTATCCTTCGATGACTTCGAAAGATGTCTTTCGATGGATATTAATGGACCTCGAAGGATATATCATCCTTCGAGGTATGTTGGGATCCTTCGAGATCTTTCGATGGTATTTCTGGTCGATAGATGATCCTTCGACCAGAATACCTGATCCTTCGTGCATGGTTGTCTGTTATGGGTATATATATCCCATGAGGGTTTCACTTCACAGTTAGTCATTCGGTCAAGTTGTTGAGAGCTTTTGTGTGTGAACCCAAGTCTTGTAAGAGAGCATTTTCAGTTTGGTCAAGGTCTGTAACCGTGTCCACTGAAATACAAGAGAAAACTTTGATACTTTGCTTGTCTACTCTTTCTCTTTGTAATCTTTGCTTTCATCTAAACTACGGTTTGCACTCTAGCTTGGATTCCGCACTTGCTAGAGTGCTGAACATAACAAGGAATAGGTTTATCCTCAACCTCCGAGGGACCTACAAGTGGTATCAGAGCCGTGGCTCTTTTCCTTGTTAAAACCGGGTTTTGTGCAAGACTTTGGTTGTGTTTGGACAAAAAGTTTCTTGGTTTAGCACCCGTTTTTACTGTGTTTTCTGCATTTTTAACCATAAAAACGTGTTCTAATCTAACCGGGTGTGTTACGGGAAGGTTTGGGTAACTTTAAAATCCTGTCCTTAAAGGTTTGTGTTTTCCGGCCAATATTCCGGTCAAAAATCCGGTTGCTTGGTGTGGATAAGAAGCTTCCTTTTTGGGTATTATTTTCAAAGTCAAATCTGACTTGGTGAAAAGTTGTTGTCAGATCATCCTCTTTGCCGAAAGTTGGTCACCAACCACATCACCTTTTCACCAACCTGTCGTCCTTTCTGTCAGTGTGTCAGACCATCGAAAGATACCTTTCGAGCTCGAAAGATCATCCTTCGATCAAGGAGATTCGAAAGATAACCATCCTTCGAACATCCTTCGAAGTCAGTGAGTTATCCTTCGAGTCAAGGAATCTTTTCGAAAGATACATCCTTCGAGTTACTGTTCATTTCGAAAGATAAGGATCCTTCGTGTAGGTGAATCTTTCAAAGTTATCTTTCGAGGTTATTGTTCGAATCTCAACAGTGATCCTTCGAACACTGTTGATCCTTCGAACAAGTGTCATCTTTCGTGCATCCTTCGAGTCTTATTTGTTTAGACTTAACAGTTGTGAATTTCAGGTCTTTCGATCCTACATCCTTCGGCTGTTTGTTATCCTTCGAAATTTTTAACATAGTTTGTGAAAATCAATTTTTCTAAGGTTAATTTTCACCTAATATATTAAATATAAAATGAGAACAAACGGTCAATGGGATCCTTCTGCGTGGACTACAACAACTTTGACTCCACAGTCATCATCTACGCAATCATCAACCACGCAATCTGCGCCAGAGTTCAACAAAACTGCATGGATGCAGGCTATTGCCCCAACTTAAGCTGCAATGATAACTGCAAATCAATGGGCATTGGTCACTAATCAAAGCAACAGCATTCAAGCAATGATGCAGAACGATAGTGAAACTGGTACAAGCACGAAACCGCCAAAGCTTAATCACATCAATGATTGGGGATGGTGGAAAGAAAGGCTGAGAACTTATGTTCAGGGGCAAGGTCAAGACTTATGGATGTGTTTCTTCACTTCATTTGAAAATGAGTTGGAAGTTGCAGGATCAAATCCAGAAACTTACAGCACACTGTCTGACGAAGATAAGAAGAAGTTTGAATTGGAAAAGAAAGCATTTATGATTATCACGCAGGCTCTTCACAGAGATATATACCACCAATTCGTCTACTGTACGACTACCAAAAGTTTGTGGGATATGCTCACGTTAAGGTGTGAAGGAAATGCTCAATCAAGGAAGATCAAGCAGGAGCTGCTAAAGAAAGAGTTTGAAGGTTTTACCTGCATGGAGAATGAAGGTCTAGCAGAGTTGTCTACAAGATTTCACCATCTGTTGAGTGAAATGTTTGCCTTCAAAGTTTCTGCCACTCCACAAGACATGGTGAAGAGATTTGCTGATGCCTTACCAGCAAAGTGGAGCAGTTATCTTGAGATTCTCAAGGAAAACGGTGTTCTGGATACAATTACCATTTATGAGCTAATACAGAAATTGGAAAACAAAGATGTTGAAGAAAAGCTCAAGGCGAAAAGAACAATCACTCCTCAGAATCCAGAGATGTATTTTGGGATTGCAGGTGGTATTACTGGAGAAAAGCCAGCTTCTCAGCATGCTAAGCTTCAAACAGCGTTCATCTCCAACACTGGACCTTCAACAGCAAATCAATTTGATCCTTCAGCATACACAATGATGTATTCAAGACCAGATTCTTCTTCTCAACAACAACAACAGACAACTCAACAATTCACTCCACCGCCTTTCTTGGATCCTAATAGAGCTCAACAGCAACAACCACAACAGCAGGGATTTTATGGAAGTTCTTCAAGCTTTCAAGCTACTTCCAATCCGAACACTGTCAGATTGGATACTTCCAATTTTTCAAAAGTCAGTGTTGAGATAGCCAAGGAACATATGGAGATGTTGAACACCTTGGTTAGCGCCTACTGTGGGTTGGTTGCGGGTCAGATTGGAAATATCAACCTAACCAACGAAGATTATCAGCAGGTTGATAAAGAAGAGTTTGAGATGATGGATATAAAGTGGGCTCTTGCTAGTGCTATTCGTAGAGCTAAAGAGTTTATGGAGAGAACGGGGAGAACCAGCTTGGAAAGCAACAACAACACCAAGTATGGTTTTGATAAGAATGCTGTCACCTGTTTCAACTGTGGTGAAAAGGGTCATTTCAAGCGGGAATGTCAGAAACCACCCAAGCAAGGCAATCAGAATCCTTTCAGGAATCAGAGACAGCCTCAGCAACAACAGAACAATTCTGACAGACAAATAGTTCCCGTGGGAGGAAATACATCTGGAACCACAAACCCTAATCCCCACAGAGGATTAGTTGTTCAAGCTGATGAGATTTGCAACTGGAATCTTCAGCTTGGTGAAGGAGGAAATGGTGGAACAGCATGTTATGCTAAGGTGGTTGAAAAGGTTGAAGAACCCGTGTCTGCTGGTGAATCTTCAGAAGATGAAGATAGCTCGGGTTACAGTGGAAGTATGGATGGGGAATCACTTGATGCTTGTGATTTATCAAGTGAGGCCTTAGACTTGGAGGTTGATGAGTTATTGGCTGATGCTGAAGCATTATGCAAGAGAAGATCTATTCTTTGCCAGAAAGCTGCTGGAACTTCCGAGAAGCTTTCTCAATTTTTCTCTGAAGATGGATCTTTTTCTTTTCATACAGCCTTTATGGCTCATGTTGAAGGACAAACCTCTCAGGTATGTGATTCTAAACCTGACTCTATTTCTGCTGCTGTTGAATGTGTTAAATGTCTTGAATATGCAGAGAAGGAAAGTCTTTTTGAAATCACACACAAACACAATCAAGAATTGATTGTTGATCTTTCTAAAGCAACTGAGGCTAACTTGTTTTTAACAAGAAATGAAAAGGAGTTTAAAGCAACAATTGCGTCATTAAAACATGATGTTTCTGAACTTCAAAAGGCTGTTTTGAGAAAACAACATGCTAATAATAATTTGATTGACACAATTGAGAAACAAATGGTAGAGTTAGCTACAGCTAGATGTGAATGTGAAACAATCAAGCAGAAATTGGAAAGCTATTCCAATTCCCGCTATGTTTTGGATCACATTATTGATGTCCAAAGGAAAAAGGGGGATACAAAATGTATTGGTTACAAATCATGTCCTCCCCCGATGAATCACAATTACTCCAAGTCGCCTAATGACGAGGATATGCCCCGTTTTGAACCTACTGTGCCACTCGGTCTAGATGACTTTGCAGCAGGCCTCGGGTTCACAACTGGTACATCATCCTCGGGGCAATCTGAATCTGAGAATGTGAAAAATTCATCGTCTGTTAAGGAACAGAGTCCTCCGATTATTGAGGATGCTGAGTCTTCGGACGATGAATCTGAAGAAAATGAGAAACCACAGCCTAACTCGGTTACACCAGACATTCCAATTGAGAATCACATCTTGTGTGATCCACCAGTGAAACCGAGTAAGGCTGAAACACCAAAGGCAATGAAGCACAGTGTACCTAGCAGTGAAAAGAATAACTTGTTGTATACGCTCAAGGGAGACAGCAAAATTTATTCTGACAGAGATTTTCCAATCAAAAATGTAAATCAAGATTTAATTGAGAAAATTTTTGAAGGACGAACTGATAAGTTTTTGGGAAACAAAGGTAACAAAGTGACGGTCACTCAATGTGAACCAATTCCGTGTGAGCTAATTAGAAAACAATACGGAAACCAAAAACTGCCAGTTGAGCGAAAACAACAAGTGAATTCTGGAAAGGGTAAGGGCCAGGTACAAGAAAAGAGGGCTCAAAACAAGAATGCTCAAGCACCAAAGGCTCAGCAGCCTAAGACTGAACAACCAAGGGTTCAACAACCTAAAGTTGAGCAGTCTAAGGCTCCTCAACCTAAGGCTGCACAACCTAAAATTCAACAATCTAAGGTTGAGCAACCTAAGGTTCAAAGGGTGCAAAACAAAAGAGCTCAGGCTAAGAAAAGAGAACAGAAAGTGAACTTTGTTGGATCAAAGGGTACGGACAAACTTGAAACATTTCAAAATAAATCTAACATTGAATTTGTAAAACAAGTTAGAATTTTAAAAAGAAATGATGAGAACAATTATACCCAACACACCAATGGATGTGACTTAGGTCCAAGCACATCTAGATCACAAAGTTCAGTATCTGGTTCTTCGTCTGGTCATCAACACGTTTCTCCGAGGTTTGTAGAGCGGAGAATGTGTTTTGAATGTGGAACAGTTGGGCACATTGTAAGATACTGCCCATACTTGCAAAAATTGAAAGGAAAAACAAGTGCTCCCCAAGAAACCAATTACCAAAAACAACCGGTTTCCCCGAAACAAGACCCACGTGTCTTGAAAGAAAGGGAAAAGAAGGTAAAACAAAAGAACAAAAAGGTAATTGAGAAGGCCTTAAAATCAGAGGTCAAGGATGAAAAACCTGTACAAGCTAAACCTACAAGTGTAAAACCAGTAAATACAAAAACAATTAAAACAAATACTGGTACAGGACAACAAGCTTGGAGACAAAAACAGGTAATTAAGTCAGGGGGAGCACCAGAGGTTTTATTTCCTAATCATCAAGTGATTGAGATCACTTTCCTTGATGATCAAGGACGACCCAAGTCCACAAAGGCTTGGGTCCCCCTCTCAAACTGATGTGTTAATTGCATGTGCAGGCGGCTCCAGGAGGAACTATTAATAGTCTTTGGATTGTTGATAGTGGGGCTTCCAGGCACATGACTGGCGACTATCGTCTTCTTTTCGATGTGCGAAGTATAAGAGGAGGATATGTTGCGTTTGCTGGAGACAAAGGAGGGTATATCACCGGCGAGGGAATGATCTCAAATGGGATTGTGAGTTTCGACAAGATCAATTATGTGAAGCAATTGGATCACAATCTCTTGAGTGTTTCTCAAATCTGCGACAAGAAGTTCACCGTGCATTTTGATGATGCCGGTTGTTATATGCTGAAGCCAGGATTCAAGATTCCCGCTGAATGGATTCTCTTATCAGCACCAAGAGTTAATGATTTGTATGTCCTTGATATGAGCCAAGCAATAACTCAGTCAAAACAAGTTACTTGCTTTATTTCAAAAGCCACTGAAAAGGAGACGATCTCTTGGCACAGACGGATGGGTCATATTCACCTCAGAAAAATGAATCACCTAGTCAAAAACAACTTGGTGAGAGGTGTTAATGTGAAGAACTTTCAACTT
The DNA here is from genome assembly GCF_002127325.2 of Helianthus annuus. Lineage (NCBI taxonomy): Eukaryota > Viridiplantae > Streptophyta > Magnoliopsida > Asterales > Asteraceae > Helianthus > Helianthus annuus. The sequence goes on from NC_035441.2 coordinate 84,198,042, forward strand.
CAAGATGTCTGTGTGCCATGTCAAAAGGGAAAGCAGACCAAGAAATCTCATCCATTGAAGAAGGTTAACACTGTCAACATGCCACTCGAGCGTTTGCATATGGATCTTTTCGGCCCAGTCAAACACAAGAGTGTGCACGGAGAAGTTTTCTGCTTGGTAGTTACTGATGACTACTCAAGATTTTCATGGGTTGACTTCATGGTCCACAAGAGCGAGACTCCAGAAATTCTGAAGAATTTGATCACCCTGTTGGAAAATTTGTATAATCTAAAGGTGAGGCGAATTCGAAGCGACAACGGTACCGAGTTCAAAAACAGGGTTATGGATGAGTTTTGCACTGCAAAAGGAATCCTTCATGAATACAGCTCTCGGTACACGCCACAACAAAATGGAGTTGCTAAAAGAAAGAACAGAACCTTAATTGAGACTGCAAGAACCATGTTGGTTGAGTCTCAGCTTCCAGTTCGATTTTGGACTGAAGCTGTTGCCTCGGCTTGCTACACATTAAACAGGGTTCTCACAGTGAAAAGACATGGAAAAACGTGCTTCGAACTCCTACACAAGAAGACTCCTGACTTGGAATATCTAGAACCTTTTGGTGCACCATGTACCATGATTGAGCCTGACGGGAAGTTTGGTGCAAAAGCTATCGAAGGTTACTTCCTTGGGTATGCTACTCCTAATCTGCGAGTATGGAACCTGACTACCAAAAGGATTGAAGAATGGGGTGAAGTAAGAGTTCAAAGATATTCTAATCCTCCGAAGCCTTCTGGAGATCCATGGATGTTCGACTATGATGGTCTTTTCGACTCATTCAATCTGCCGACATTTGATGATGACAATGCAATTGCTCAAATGTTGTCTGAAAGTGAGAATGCGACTGGCTCTCAGTTAGCTCGTCCAATCATTGTTGACTCACAAGCATCTTCTTCTGTCAACAATCTCGCTTCAAATGAGGTGTTTAATGATGCTGTCGATTACAATTTGTCATCGGAAGATGAGGAGTATGTTGATGCAAATGATGGTGAAGCACTGCGTCCGGTTCAAGGTACTTCAGAAGCAACGGATCCAGTGTCTGCGCCAATTATCCAAGAAGAAAATGCATCATCTTCTACAACTCACCAGCTTCAGAATGGTATCGGGAATTTAAATATCACTAACTTGAGGTCAAATGTTGAAGTTCCTCAAGTTACTGAAACCCGAATTCATAACATTCATCCTCAGCAGAATATAATAGGTGATGTTCTCAGTGGTGTAAGGACAAGGAATCAAATCAGAAACAACGAAAATGCTGGCTTGTATGCTGAGATACGAGAATCGGGACAACAAAATGATTGGTCTTTCGCCTGCTATGTTAGCCAAGAAGAGCCTAAATCTTGGAAGGAGGCATTGAAAGATGATTCCTGGGTGGAAGCCATGCAAGAAGAACTTCAGCAGTTTGAGAAGTTGGGCGTATGGAAATTGGTTGATAGGCCCGACAACTACAAAAAGATCGGAACTCGCTGGGTGTTTAAGTGCAAAAAGGACGACCGTGGGATTGTTGTCCGAAACAAGGCAAGGTTAGTGGTTCAAGGCTTCAGTCAGATTGAAGGTATTGACTACAATGAAGTGTATGCACCTGTTGCTCGTCTGGAGGCTATTAGAATCTTTCTAGCCTACGCATCCTTCAAGAAATTCAAGGTGTACCAGATGGATGTTAAAAGTGCTTTTCTACACGGAGTAGTCGAAGAAGAAGTATATGTCGAGCAACCACCGGGGTTTGAAGATCCATTACATCCTGACAGGGTTTTACTACTTAACAAGGCGTTATATGGTCTTCATCAAGCACCTCGGGCTTGGTATGAAACGTTGTCTACCTATCTGCTCAGCAATGGTTTTCGACGAGGTTTGATCGACTGTACCCTCTTCATCAAAGAAAAAGGTGAAGATCTTCTGTTGGTACAAGTGTATGTCGATGACATTATCTTTGGTTCTACCGATGATAAGCTGTGCAAGGAATTTGAAAAGGTGATGCAAGATCGATTCGAGATGAGTGCGATGGGTGAAATGACGTTCTTCTTGGGTTTGCAAGTTAATCAGTCCGAATCTGGAATTTTTATTCATCAAACCAAGTACGTCGGAGACATCTTGAGCCGGTTCCAGATGTCCGATACGAAGCTAATTTCTACTCCTCTTCCGCAGAATCACGGGATTACTCCGGATGAAGAAGGGGATGCGGTGGATTCTGCACTTTATCGTGCTATGATTGGATCCTTAATGTATCTCACCGCATCAAGACCCGACATTATGTATCCAACTTGTCTTCTCGCTAGGTATCAAGCGAATCCGAAGGTCTCTCACTATGCTGCTGTCAAGAGGATCTTTCGTTATCTGAAGACTTATCCTGACACCGGGTTATGGTATCCTAAGGATGATAACTTTGATCTCACAGCTTTCAGTGATTCTGATTTTGGTGGCTGCAAAAAGGATGGAAAATCAACTACAGCAGGATGTCAGTTTTTAGGCAATCGCCTAGTCACTTGGCAATGCAAGAAGCAGATATGTGTGGCTACGTCTACATGTGAAGCAGAATACATTGCTGCGTCTAGTTGCTGCTCCCAGGTTCTATGGATCCAACAACAGATGCGGGACTACGGTTTTGAATTCCTAACTACTCCTATTTATGTTGATAATGAGGCTGCCTTACAGATCACTAGAAATCCTGTACAGCACTCGAAAACGAAGCACATCGATATTAAATATCACTTCATACGTGATTGCTTTGAAAAGAGACTTATCGATGTGGTTCATATTCATACCGACCACCAACGTGCCGACCTTTTTACCAAAGCATTTGATAAATCAAGATTTGATTATTTACTTTTGGTAAACGGCATTCAGGTGAAGCAAGAGTAACCGACATCAGGAAATCGTTTTTGTAAATATTTTTCTAAAAACCAAAAATCCAAAAATATTTTTCATTTTCTTTATTTTTGAATTTTAGGGGGAGAAAGTTTCAAGAAAAATACAAAAACATTGAAAAACCACAAAAATACAAAAATATGTCTTTAATTTATTTACTTTCTGCATTTAAGGGGGAGAAAATTCAGAAAAACACAAAAACAATAGAAAAACAAAAATGAGTTTCTTGGCAATATAAGAGAAAGTGATATTACATCAGAGGTCGGTTGAAACATGTTTCCAGAAATCAAAAGAAAAAGAAAATGATAAGTAGCTCTACTAATGATGTACCGGTAGACTCACGATCATTTTAAAGTATGCAGGAGATATAAACATAACAGACTGAAAACCGCGTGGGAACCGTTCATTGGCATATGGTCTTGGTACCGAAATTTCGTTTGATAGATTGCCGAGGTTCTGAAATATTCGGGGTTTATGCTGTTTATCATCTGGGTATCATGGTTGTTTCTATAAAAGACAAAGTCTAAGTTCTTCCATGATACCATACATACGTGTACATATCTCATACTGTATTCGACCTCAATAAGTGATAAACAATCACATGTCCATATCAAATAAGTGATAAAATATCACATTTATCCGGGAGTCAAGTTCGTCTCTCTGCTGTACGGAAGTACTGACCTGTTCACGGACTTGCTCCTGTGCCCTCATGCATTGAAACTCAAGTTCCTCATCAATAAGTGATTCTATCACATAGGGCTTGTTTTCAAACTCAAATAAGTGACTTGTTCACATTGTAAATATATACGTTAAAAACGGATGATAAATGGTATACTCCCAAGTAAGATGAACTCTCGTGCATACCTTGATACGGGAATGTGTCGTGAGTGGATGAACACCGGTCGGTAAGTATAAATCATACCTTAAAGGTATCTCATTGTATTATGATTACACCTGATCGTTGAGTTTAAGTGGACAACAATATCGGTAATTGTGGTAGAATACTTATCCGCTTCTGTAAAAGAATTTTAAAAGGAAGTGTGTTTTGACAAAAGACCGCAAGCTGATATGATTCTCTTCGCCAGAAACTCGCAAAAATATTGTTGTGTTTGTACATATTTACTTACTGCTTTATTTACTGCTTTATTTTTTAAACAGTTTTTGTCGTTTGGTGCATATCAGCATGACATTAGCGGTGATGTCGTTTGATAACATTCAAAGGATTTTAAAATTGTTGCCTTTTATTTTATCAAACCACAAAATCCAAAAAGATTTTCATTTTAACATTATTTTTGATTAACTGATGTTGGTGCTCGATCCGATACCTGACAAGCCGAGATACTTCATAAAACTAACCTTTGCAGAACTTCATAACGGACAACTTTCAAAATGGTCATTATTGAAAAACCTCAAAATTTGAAAGGTGTAAATTGGAAATTCCCTAAAAATCCTAAGTGTTGGTGGGAAATCTGATCCTTCGAGGAAGCAATGGCCCTCGAAAGATCAGATGGTCAGAAAGTCAATGAAAGTCAACTGTCGAAAGATGCTGGGTCAACGAAGGATTTGACCATGTGATCCTTCGAGTTGACCAGACCCCTTGAAAGATGGTTTTAGATCGAAGGATATCTTTCGAAGGATTCCAAAATATCTGGCATCCTTCGATCCAGATCTTTCAAATATCTGGATCCTTCGAACCATATATGGATCCTTCGAACAAAAAGTAATCCTTCGAGAAAACTGTTCATTTTTCGAATGATTTAATCTTTCGAGACGGTTAGACTTTCGAGGTGATGGTATAAAAAGGCATCTTCTTCTTCATTCACACTTAACAGTTTCAAAAACCCATCTCAAAACCCTCTCATTTCTCTCGAAACTCTGCCCAAATTTTCAAAATCACTTGTTAACATCAGGATTCTCATAAGATACTTGGTAGGATATTTATGTTTTAATCTGTTAACAAACATCAAAACAAAAACTTCATAAACATGTCATTGATCATGTTATTCATCCTTTAATGTTCTTATTTTTTTGTAGAATTTGAATGTTTAGGTTATGAATCAGTGATGTTAATGATCATGTGATGATATTGTATCTGTTTGTGCATGTCAAAATTGTTTGGATTGAACCTTAATGACTGATGTTAATAACTGATGTTGGTTTGGATAAACAGGGTGATGTTTGAAAAAGTTAGGGTTTATGGTTAAAATTGATGGATGTGTTTGTGTTAATGTCCGTTTTGGTTTAAAATCCTGATGTTTTGAAATGGTGATGATAATGTTCTTGTTTTGCCATAAAAACTCACTTGAATAAAATGTAAAACAAATCACCGGAAAAACACCTAAAATCCTGCCGGAAAAATGCGCTGATTGAACAGTAGCCGGAACGGAAGATGATGAGTCATCACCTCGAGAGATGTGCTAAACAGCATTCTTCGAGGTGAATCTCGAAAGATAGTAGATATCTCGAAAGATCATCTTTCGATGGATCAGCCTTCGAATGCTCATGATATCTTTCAAAAATATCTGATTGCTCGAAAGATGATCCTTCGACAAGGTTAACATCTTTCAAGATAAGTGACATCCTTCGAGCTTGATCATCATCCTTCGAACTGGTTTCCATCCTTCGTGCTTTGTTTCAATCCTTCGATGGATATATGAATCCTTCGAAGAGTTCAACACTTAGAATATTTTCAAGAAATTGAGAACTTTCTAAGTGTAGAATTCCAATGATTGACTGTTTGACCCTTACTTATTACGTGTCAATGTGATGTGCAGAAATGGCACCAAAGGCAGCGAAAAAGGAACGGGCCAAACCAACCAAGAAGGTGAGATCAGAGCTGGAAGCTATGTCTGAATCTAGACATAATATGGCGGCATATTTACAACCGGTAGGAAGCATCAGTCCGGAGTTTGCTGGCATCATGGAATATCTTCACAGGGCACGCATTAATTACGCTATCACGACACAGCATGTCGCCTATCAGTCATACATCAAGGCATTCTGGAATACAGCTGTGGTTGAAACGGTGGATGATAAGGAAGTAATCAGGGCAGTAGTTGCTGAAAGGCCAGTGGTTATTACTGAAAACTCTATCAGAGAACGTCTACGGCTTGGAGATAAATCTGAAGACCCAACGTCTATAGAGCTACAGTGTCAGCGTGGGTTACTGTTAAGGATTAAGTACAGCGAGAACGTTCTTACCAATCAAATCAACAAGAAGTTCCTGCCACTTCGATATAAGTTCCTTCTGCACATTCTCATTCATTTCCTAAGCAACAAGCACTCTGGGTATGATTTGTCTCCTATTGATTTGACGGGATTGTTTACGGCGCTGATTCTGAACAAGCCGTTCAACATTTCTCGGTATATCTTCAATAATCTGAAGGAGAACACTCGGAGGCCACTTCCGTCAGATTCACAGCGAACTAACACCAAGTTTTGGTTATACCCTCGATTTCTGCAAATGATGATAGATGATCAGATTCCTGATCTTGCTAAAGCAGAGGCATATGTGCTTCCTGTGAATCCGATGAACGAACGCACACTGCTAATCGTCAAGTCTATGGGAGTTTACAAGGGATCGGATCCGAATAGGAAACTGATTGGTCATCTTAATGCTCCTGACTATGAGGCTCCACAGAATCACAGATGGCGTCGTGAAGGAAGTGTTTCAGATAATGAAGAACTAGCGTTAATTGCTATGGCTGATGAGCAACTCACAGCTAAACATGGAATCAAGGCAACTAGAAGGTCTGCTGGCAGTTCTGGTGCAGCAGCTAGTACTAAGGTTGATATAAATGTGGCTGCTGAAGAGGTTCAGGATATGTCTGTTGATCCTGATGTTCATATTGTTTCTGGTGGTGATGGTGGTGCTGGTAATGTTGCTGGTCAGTCTGGTTCGGTTGCGACTGACAAAGGAAAGGGCAAGATAGATGAGTCGAGAAAGCTTATTGATGAAAGCAGTTCATCTTCCGAAGAGGAAGGAGGTTCAGGTGATGGTGATTCTTCATCTGAGGATGATAATCCTCCTCCCCCTGGGATGATGAAAGTGTTTGATAGATGCGGGAACCCTCGGTTGATACATATTAAGAAGACGGGTGATACTGGAGACTCCGATAAGGATGATGAAGATTATACGCTTACTTCTCCAGGTTTTCGTAAGAAGAGGAAGGCAAAACGACAGGGTGTTCGTTCATCGAAGAAAACTGCTGATGACACCTCTGTTCCTGTTTCTGTTCAGCCTTCATCTGCTCCTGAGCAGCAGGTTCCTTCTTCTGGTGATCAATTTACTGAAAAAGAGACGCTGGAGCTAATGGCGTCTCCTCAGAGGTCTTCTGGGACACGCACGGCGACTGTTGATCAACAGCCGTCTGCAACTCCCACCTCAGGTACACATGCTCGATCCCCTCTCACTATTACTGGTCCTACAGGTGCCTCGGGTCAGGCTGGTCAGTCTGGTTCTTCAAGACCTGAGCCTTTAAGGCCATCTCTGGCAGAAACCTTGTCTGGATTTTCTGAAGCTGACAAGGTACAATTCCTGATTGAACAAATCAGTGAATTGGGTGATATAGTTGGTAGACACACAAGAACTATTGAAGAATATCGTGTCCTGCGAAAACAAGATGCAGTGGCACACAACCAGCTATGTAAAATTGTTGAAGCTCAGAATGTTAAGATCAAGGAACAGGCTGAGGAAATCGAAAGGTTAAAAGAGGCAAATAGGGCACGAGATAGGGAGGTGGAAATTATGAAAAGACATAGTACCAATTTGGAGACTCAGGCGAAAGCATTGAGGGAGATGGTAAGTAATCGTGATGATAGACTGATGACGGCTTTCAAGCCCATGTACAGCAACTTCAATAGGGTTTATTCGAGGGTTGGTACATTGTGGAATGAAAGGTGCAAAACCTTAGGAATAGTTCCCGAAAGGCGTGAGGATGATCAGGATGATGATGCTGCTAATCCAGATCAAACAACTGCCTCAGGCTCCGGTGCAACTGCATCCGGTGGTGCAGGCGGATCTGGTACTCCTCAAGATACTCCGTCTGCTCCTCCTACAGCTACTACCGGCCCAACTGAACAGACTGAAACACTGGAAATGTCTGTAGACCCTGCACAGATCAGCCTGGAGCCGGAAACATTTACAACAGATCCTCCTGAATCTTCAAGTGTTCAAAAGTTTCATCCTGTCACGGGTGAACTACTGGAAGAGGGAGAGTTTATTTCTGAGATGACTGCTGAACAGATTTCGATCTTGACCGATTTGGATGAAGTTGCTGTGTGTATGATAGATGCTACTCCGCTGGTACAGGATCAAACTGATTTCTCCACAATTGAAGAAATCTTCATCAGTTCTGATCCTGAACGTCCTGTATATGTTGGAGAGGATAATGCGGAGGTGAATGCCCTTGACGATAACTTGGTTGCTGAAAAGACTGCTGAGTTCGACAATCTTTCTTCTGGTTCGCCATCAGCTCAGGAAAGCCGTGAGAAAACAGTTAATGAATGGCGAGCGGATTTCCTTGCTAGGAATCCTCCTCCGCTCGCTCCGTTGGAACAGGCTAACTAAATGATGCTGGAGAAAAATCAGGCTCGGGGTCGGATTATTAGCTGGATGTTTGTCAAAGATCTGCACTGCATGGTTGTGAAAAGAGAAACGGGCCTTCAATATTTCAGAACTCTCCTTAGTATTCTCACACTTCCATATTATGATGTGGCAGTGTTGGCTCAGTTAGATGTAATCAATCGAGCTAAAGAACAGATGGTGGATCTATTCGCGAAGAAAATCAGGTTGGAGAGAAGATTGGGTTGGAAGGATCCTCTGTACAAGCCTCAGTTTCCAAGGTACGAGCAGATCAGGTTCACACTTGATCCAGAGACTAACACCGCTCGTTATCGTTTGGTATACGATCCTCCTAAGGTGATGAAGAAGATTCCGTTACTGAAAATGAAGACCGACTTTCTTGGAAATTTCCGCTGCTGGGTTTATGATGCGGATACTGGTGAGGCTGTGATCTTATTCAGAGATAATTCAGAGAACTTCAGGATAATCGATCCGATGTGGATTACGAATATGTCCAGATCGGATATCATTGTTTTGAAGGATCATGAAATCAACTACTTAGTTCAGGATCGAGATCAAGCTATGAAGTTTCAAAGGATGGCCCGATACTGCTTCAATCTGCTGGTAAACGCAGGAAGTGCATGGTCATCACATCATCTAACCGTGGAAAGGATGTCAGAGACTTAAGACACGAAGACCGAGACAAAGCTACAGCCAAGGGGGAGTTTGTTGGTGCACTTTGTGTCTGTACTTTGTCTGTATTTTGTAATGTATAAAACGATGTCTTTTGTCTGTTGTGTTTATGTCTTTGTTATGTTGTTTATGTGTTGGAATGTGTGTTTGACCAAGTCAACCATCCTCCTGGTTTGACTTGGCCAAACATCCACACTTAGTGTTTGAAAGATAATGTGTTTCGAAGGATGTCATCGAAGGATGTTATGTATCCTTCGATGACTTCGAAAGATGTCTTTCGATGGATATTAATGGACCTCGAAGGATATATCATCCTTCGAGGTATGTTGGGATCCTTCGAGATCTTTCGATGGTATTTCTGGTCGATAGATGATCCTTCGACCAGAATACCTGATCCTTCGTGCATGGTTGTCTGTTATGGGTATATATATCCCATGAGGGTTTCACTTCACAGTTAGTCATTCGGTCAAGTTGTTGAGAGCTTTTGTGTGTGAACCCAAGTCTTGTAAGAGAGCATTTTCAGTTTGGTCAAGGTCTGTAACCGTGTCCACTGAAATACAAGAGAAAACTTTGATACTTTGCTTGTCTACTCTTTCTCTTTGTAATCTTTGCTTTCATCTAAACTACGGTTTGCACTCTAGCTTGGATTCCGCACTTGCTAGAGTGCTGAACATAACAAGGAATAGGTTTATCCTCAACCTCCGAGGGACCTACAAGAAGATGACCATCGGCTTCTTTGGTGAAGAGAGTGGCATCCACTTTTCCTCGGATGAAGCTGTTGGCAAGCAGGTGTTGAGACAATGTCCCGTACCAGGCTCTCGGGGCCTGATGTAAACCATATAGCGCTTTATCCAGTAGATAGACCTTGTCTTTGTGGATTGGGTCGGTGAAGCCCGGTGGCTGTCTGACATATACCTCCTCTTTTACCTTCCCATAGAGAAAATCCGGTTTAACATCTAGCTGATATACTTTAAATCCTTTCCACGATGCAAATGCTAGAAAAATTCTGATCGCTTCAAGTCTAGCAACGGGAGCATATACTTCGGTGAAATCTATACCCTCCTGCTGACTAAAGCCCTGGACTACGAGTCGAGCTTTGTTACGAATAATAACCCCTCGGTCGTCTCTTTTACACTTAAACACCCACTTGGTGTTTATCTTCCTGTGACCATCAGGCAGGTCTACCAATTTCCACACACCCAACTTTTCAAATTGACTTAGCTCCTCCTGCATCGCGTTAACCCAAGAATCTTCGGTTAGTGCTTCCTTATAAGTTCTTGGCTCAATCTGCGAAATAAAACAACTAAGTGAAAACTCAGTTTGTAACGGAGCAACTGTAGAATAAAAACAAGTAAGGCCTTGGTCAATTTGTCGTCTTGTGCGGACGCCTGATTGTAATTCTCCAATAATTAGCTCTTCTGGATGGTATGAAAGAGTTCTCGGCATCACCTCGCCTGGAACATCTACCTCACCTTCCAAATTTGTGACATTCTGATTTTCACCTTGTTCACTGACTGGAATTGTTTGACTTGAAATCTGGATTTGCTCCCCCTCAGAATCTGAATCACCATGATCGAATATTGGCCTATTATCAGATTCTAGATTATCATTGACTGCCGTCTGATTGTCAGGAGCACGTTCTCGTTCTGGAGATTGCTGAATATCATCATGTTCTCCAGCATTGCTTGGACCGGCTTCATTATCATTTGACGTTTGCCATTGACGCCTAGAAGACTCAGCTGGGAACCTTTCCTGTGATGACTCATACTCTCTTAGAATATCCAACTCGTCAAAGAACTCTGGTTCTTCTTCCATGTCAAATGAATCCCACAAAGTATCGTAATTAAAACGCCATGAGTCGTCGGGATTCTGCGGTGGCATTGTGTAACCTTGGCATTCAACATTATGTGCTTCAATTATCCGCTTCAAGCTTGGAACAAAGACTCGCTTCAATGGACTTGAGTAACCCATGAATCTTCCCTCAATGCTCTTTGGACCAAACTTTCCAAAAGGCTCTAGAACAGTACAAGGAGACCCAAACGGTTCCAGATACTTCAGGTTCGGTTTGCGATTGTTGATAAGCTCGAAACATGTTTTGTTAAATTTCTTCACTATGAGAACCCGGTTGAGAGTATAGCAAGCGGCTGACACTGCTTCTGCCCAAAAATTGACTGGTAATTTTGAATCAGCAAGCATCGTCCTGGCCGTTTCGATTAGCATCCTGTTCTTTCATTCAGCTACCCCATTTTGCTGTGGAGTGTAAGGAGCACTAAATTGTTGCAATATACCTCTCTCATCACAATACTCTTCCATTTTGTTGTTCTTAAACTCTGTACTGTTGTCACTCCTGATTCTTCTGATCCGAATTTGGTACAAGTTTTCAATTTTTCCAAACAACGCCATCAAAGTTTCGTATGTCTCATCCTTTGACTTCAGAAATGATACCTACGAAAATCTGGAGTAATCGTCAGTTACTACAAGACAGTAAAGATCACCAATTATGCTTTTGACATTCACTGGACCAAAAAGATCCATATGAAGTCTCTCTAACGGTCTTGAAACTGAGTTAACTTTCTTTTGAGGGTGTGACTTCTTCTTTTGCTTGCCTTTGATGCAGCTAATACACTCCCTTTCCAGATGAAAACTTTTTAAATGAACACCAGTTACTAAATCATTGTGCACCAGGTGATTCATTTTTCGCAGGTGAATGTGGCCCATCTTTCGATGCCACAATTTCGACTCTTTTTTCATTGCCCTTGACATGAAGCAATGGGCCTGACACGTGGTAGTAGTAGCTACGCTCATATCTAACACGTACAGATCATTGACTCTTGGTGCTCTCATGATAACCCACTCTTCGGGAAAAACAAATCCTGGTTTCAAAATAAAACATTCTTTGTCTGTGAAGTGCATTGTATACATGCGATCACAGATCTGAAAAATACTCAGAAGATTATTCTCAAGCTCGGCGATGTAGTTCACTCTTTCAAACGTGACAATACCATTAGATAGAGTTCCTTCACCAACCATTCGACCACCTTGATTTCCTGCAAATCCCACATATCCTCCATTAAACCCTCGAACATCGTACAATAGGGTGTTCTTCCCTGTCATGTGCTGAGAAGCTCCACTATCCATAATCCAACGCGAAACGGATCTTGGAAGCTCCTGCACATGTCACAAACACTTAGTTAGATTTTGATGCCACCCAAGCCTCTTTTGACTCAGGTAGCTGAACACTGAGATAAGTTTTTGTAGTATAAAGTGGCGGAAAATTCTTGTCATTCATCTTTAAGCTCTCTTCAGATCCAACCTCAACCTCTTTGTATAAGAAAAATTCTTCTTTCTGAGGTTGAACAGATGGTTGATCTTTCTTTGGAACATCCTTCTTCTCAAAAGTAAGCATTTGTTTCTCAAGTTTCTCATAGAAATCCAAAGGAACATTCATCTTTACCGGTGTGGCAGAAGATGATTGTTTTTCCAACTCTTAATCCTTTGGTTTTGGAGAACTTGTTTTCTTTTCAACAGTTTTCGGCTTCCATGTTTGTTGAGATGATGCAACCCGTGTGTAAAACTTGTTATTTTTAGTTACCACATTCTTTACAGGTTCAGTTTTGATTTTGGTGTTTTCATTTTTTAAAACTTTCTTCTCAACAACCATTGGAGCTTTACCTTTTGTATCAACTTTATTTTTCTGACTCTCAACAACTTCAGACTTAGGCTTTAAGTTGGTACACTTTCGTGTAATGTGTCCAACTTAATTGCATTTGAAGCATGTTCGGTTGTCAACTACCCGACTTATCCCTTCAGTCTGAGGCTGTGAGGCCTTCTTCTCAAAGAATTCTTGATTTGATTTAGAAAAAAAATCAGATTCTTGCTCGGAAAGTGAGCTCGAACTTGAACTTTTCACAAAAATCTTTTCCTCAACAAACTTTTTGTTTTGAACATTCCTTCTTTGATAATTCTTACTACCTTGATAAACACCCGACCATTTGTTTTGGTTGTTATAAGAAAAACGTGGCGGAACAACAGGTTTTTTATAATAAGATTTATCTTTTTCAAAGTTCAGTTGTCTTTCAGCACGTTTCAAACCTTCAATTTCATCAACATTAATCTCAACCAACTTGAACACATTTTTCAATTTGTCAACATTCACATTCTCCAACGGAAATTCAAGATCCGAATACAATCCGATCCCGACATCTTGTACATCACAAGATTAGGTTCTTCACTTAAGTTGTTTTTTGGATTTTGATTTCGGAATATTTTTGTCCAAAAAAACATTCATCATCCTCGGTTGTGTTACTTTCGGATTTCAAAACATTTTCAGCCATGCTTTTAACAATTTCGAACTGGACACTGTCTTCATCAGATGATGAAGTGAATGTTACATCGATTGATTCTGGAAGTTTAACCTCATTTATTTCTTCATCATTAACCAACCCGGATTTTTTCTTTGAAAAATTATTTAACACTGGTGGTGGAACCTGATGATACCCAACCCCAGTTCCATCCGAGTATACATCTTCGCCTGCTTTGTTCTTCCCAATTGGTTTAGGAACGATATGTTGAAGAACAAAACTTGCAGAATTGTAACTGTTCAGTTTTAGATTGATGCGCTCATTTTCAATCTTTGCTTCTTGAAACTGAAGCTTCAACTTAGTAATCTCATCCAACTGTTGGTTGATTTTCTATTCTTTTGACCTAAGAACTCCGGTCAATTGCAATTTTTCTTTGTTTGTTTTACCATTTCTTTCATCAGAATCTTTTACCGTTCTTTTTAACTTCTCATAATTTTCTGAAATTTGACGATTTTCAGGAATCAATTTTCATTTTTTTTCCTGATTCGTTCTACGTCAATTTTATCATGTTCAATTTTCTCAGTTAAATCTTTTAATCTATCATTTGAAGCTTTCAACATTTTGTCACGACTCAAGATCTGATTTTCAACATTTCTGACTTTTTCTGTCAGTTCTTCAGTCTTTTTACCGTTGAGGTAAGCAAGTGTACTGCAAACCTTGCAATCTTTCATGCAATTTTTGCAGTCGCTCTCAATTTTAGCTTTCTTACCTGACTCATTGGTTGAATCACCAGGACTGACCTTGCTTTTAGACTTAGTTCCAGACTAAGACACTACCTCTAACTCTTTTGCTGCAAGCACTTTGTCAGCCATTTTCTTTAAATTTTCTGCAGTGAACCCTTTTGACGTATCAATTATCCCGTTATCAACTTTCTTTGGCTGTGGCTCTTTCTCTTTTTCTTTTTCTTTTTCATCAGCTTCTCCTCCTCCCCACCACATTCTCTGTCTTGCTTCTTCTTCTTCTGCAATTTGCTGGGTAAGGGTCTCAACACTTACAGAATCTGGATCAACAGCTATATTTCCTTTAGGATCTAGATAACATTCTCTATCAGGATCCCATCTATTCGCCTTTCTCGCTTCTTTCCATGTTTGATAGATTCTGCTTTTCATGAATTGAGCTGACACCTTTCTGTTAATGTATTTCACTTCTTCTGTTCTGGTATCTTTGAAAGGAACAATTTTTGTCATAAACGCCTGATGTGTGTGAGGTGTTATATATTTATGGTATATATTTTAAGCCCTTTTTACACTTTTTAGCCAAGTTTTAAATTTTTAAAACACGATATTTACTAACACTAAACACACATATGGGCAAGTGCACCCATCGTGGACGTAGTATAGTGTTGGTAAGATACCGAGGTCGTCCAAGGACACAAGAGCTTTTAGTACCGGTTTATCCTCAACGTCTAATCAAATCAAAATGTTAGAAAAAGATTTTAAACTAAGAAAATAAAACTAACTAAATGCTGAAAAATAAAATAAAAATAAAAACAGATAGACAAGATGAATCACTTGGATCCGACTCGTGTATTAGTATAACCTTTGATTATTTTCGCACTTTTGCACTTGTTTAAGAGATTATCTTAGTTATTGTAGTAGGCCCCTCTTTTGAAGGCGACGTTACCCTCAACCCAGTAGTTTGAGTCAGCAAGGATACAATCCTAAAGGGTCGGATTATTGAAAGATAATGAATTAAGTTATTAATGCAAATTATGGTAGGCCCCTCTTTTGGAGGTGACGTTACCCTCGACTAAGTAGTCTGAGTCAGCAGGGATACAGTCCTAAATAGCCGGGTTATAGTATTAATAGTAGTTAACTTATGAGGGGGTCAAAGAGTTTGGATCCCCGCCATCCAATACCTTTGGGTATTGAAGGAGATCCTACTAAATTTGACCCAGGTCCCTTGCAGGACCTCTAAACGCTGAACAAGGGCAAGACCCTTACCAAACCGTTCCCTTAACCCCCGACCAGGTAGCCAACAAATACCTCCATATAGACCGTGGAGATATGAATGGTGAAAATCTTTTATTTTATATAGACAGTAAAATAATGCCAAGACACCACGGACAAACGATAAGGAAAAGTCACCTTCAACATAAGCAACTAGTTATTAAAGTCATTAATACAAAACCAAATAAAAAGTGCAAAAGATTAAAAATAAAAAGTATTATACTAAACACTTGTCTTCACCAAGTGATGTAAGAGACTTAGGCAAACATGGCCTTGATTGTCAAGAACTCTTACGATCAATCTTGGATCCCGAGATGACTCACACACTCTATGATGGACAATGGATGATGGTGGTGGATGATGGTGTTGTGATGGTGGTGGGTGGTGGATGAAGTGTGAGAGAGGTGGTGTGCCAAGGGATGAGTTGCAATGAAGCTAAGCACTTCTATTTATAGGCTGAACAGAGGCCTGGGCACGGCCCCGTGTCCGCTGGGCACGGCCCCGTGCCTGTCTGACACTATCTCTCCTCATTAATTGTAATTCGCAATTACAGTTAATGCGCCTGCAGTACTTTGGGCACGCCCCCGTGTTCACTGGGCACGCCCCCGTGGTAAACAATAGAAGCTTCTACAGGTTTGTCTTTTCTGCTGCTTCTTGGGCACGGCCCCGTGCTCGCTGAGCACGGGGCGTGTTCAGTCTTCTGCCTTCTCTGTTTTGCTTGGGAGGATGCTGTCGAGGGGTCGAGCAATCCACTTTTGTTCCTTTTCTTGTATTTATGCTAGATTTAGCTGCCTTTTTGCTTCTTTTGTTAATTTGAGCTCATTTAATCCTGAAAATACAAAAGGAAGACAAAAACACACTTTTTTCAACATTAGTACTTAAAAAGGGTTAGTTTTATGCCTCATTTGATGTAATTTATATGTTGCATTTTACACATATCAAATATCCCCACACTTGAACTTTTGCTTGTCCTCAAGCAAAACTTTTTAATATGTGGCTTACACTCCCAAATGGAATGGGTAGAAGAGAAGGTTTTGGCTTGTCATAGAGTGTCGGGAATCCAAGATCTTTATTGGGTTTTATTTTTATTTATTTACAATCCTATTCGTCATGATTTATTAAAAACTTTTCATAAGGTAAATTATTTATTAAGGCATAACATACCTTTCTAAAATTCCATTTATATACAAGTTCACATACCTCACGGGACAAATCACTCACACTTGGCCGAAGGTGTATTTTTAGTGAATCACTTGAGAGCGGCTTGGAACTTATTCCTACCATAAGCTTGCCAAACAATCAATCCTCCTCCTTTTTAACTTTATACCTTTGTAAATATCAAGAGGACTTTTTGGGTGAAGGGTTAGGCTTGGGCTAAAGATGGGTAGTTGGGTTAGTGGTTAGTAGAAAAAGGGCGAAAGTCGTAAAAAGCGTCGATTTTCGTAAAACATTTTGTTTTTGTGACTTTTTTATTTTAAATGAAGTATTTCTTCAAACAAGCTTTTGTTTGAGGAGCTTTGTTTGTTTATTTCTAACTTCATTGTAATTTTTTTTAGTCACACGAAAACCGAGCTTGTTACTAAAATAAAGGGTAAAAATAAAAAGGGTTTTTGGTGGGTAAAAAGGGTTTTTGGGTTAAGAAATGAAAAGGTTTAGGATCAAAGAGGCTAACTAGGGGGAGTTTTTGGGTAGGTGAAAAGAAAAATAAAAATAATGGTGTTGAAAGAAAAAGGGGTAGTCCTAATGCCTCCATCATTTACTTACTTGGGTTTAAGTTGGTAAGGACCGGGAATGAATTGTCGTGGCAAGTTCTAGAGTCGTAAGAACCAAGCGGCTATTCACACAAGAAACGAAAAATGAGCATTTAGCGTAAAGATTTATATTTGTATGCTCAATAAAGGCTCAAAACTCACTTTTGTGGGAATGAGTTTTTATGTGATCAAGTATATATAATCGAATTTTAACTAAGCTTGTCATGCCGTTTCATAATTTTCTTATGTTGGTATTTTTTTATCACGACGCTGTCGGTTGTAAACTTGTAAAAATATAACCTTGTTAGTCTTAGAATTCCCAACTTAAACTTTAGACAATAAAAAAAATGAAAATTTTTGAAAAAAAAAATTTGGGGTGATTAGCGGTTCCAATAGAGTTTTGTGTAAGGCTTGTTATTAGGACTTGCAAAATTGAAGGTTTTAGCATCCCTCCCACACTTAAATTACACATTGTCCTCAATGTGTCCTAAAAATAAATTTTTAGGTTGATTGAATGTGTAAAATGGTGTTAAAAGCAAAAATTTATGTTACTGGCAGTCTGGACACGGCCCCATGTTGAGTAGACACGGCCCCGTGTTCAAGTGTCAGTAACGAGAACTTACAGAAGTTGAGCACGGGGGCGTGTTCGTTGGACACGACCCCGTGTCTGACCAAAAATCTGTAGAAATTTGCCAACAGTAGGTCTGGGCGATGGGCACGGGGGCGTGTCGGCTAGACACGGCCCCGTGTGGGCAGTCTGCAAGGCTGTAAAACAGGTTTCTTCTTCCGGTTTTTCCTGTCCTGGCTTTATTAGTGCTAATGATTAGCCCTCTAAGCCTCAATTGTACCTGTTTATCACTAAACACCATACCAAGCAATACCAAACATCCTAAACTACCATAGTTAATCATCCAAACCATAAAGTAAAAGAAAAATAAAGCAGAAAATAAAAAGTAGTCAAGGAAAGTAAATTGTCTAACACTCGGCATGCAGGCCGGAAATTGTTTTGATAGATAAGAGGGACCTTAACCTGTGGGCTCGCCATCAACCCGCTTCTGCTCCTCCTCCAACCACCTAGTCCATATCCTCATCGCTGTCATCACCTCCGTCCCCATGACTCGCCATATACTCCCGGATGTTCCCGATGTCGTCTTGTATATCGGTGATGTTTCGTTCGATAGCCCTGACCCGGTGGTATGTATTGTTGGCAAGGTTGTAGGTGTTCCTGGTGCACATGAGGTTTTCCTGCAAAAGATCGTGTAAACTTTGAAGGTTAGGAAAACTGCCTCCTTGAGAGGAGGATTGACCCGGATCACCATGGGGTTGATATTGGTAGTGAGGAGGTGGAGCGTGAAGGACTAGTGCTTCCTGTGGGTTCCATGCATGGCCTTGCATCCTTTGAAAGCTCAGTGACCCGTCTTCTGCCTCGTAAATCAGGTTCATGGCGCGGCAAATGTGATAATCAACTCGTCTCGACCATGGGCCCCTTTCAAAGGACCTAGGAATGCGCATGAAGTGCTTGAAGAGGCGGTACACCCATCCCCCAAAGAAGATAGGGGTTGGTGCACGAGCAAGACGGTTCAGATGCATGTTTCGAAGCAAGAGATATGGAATATCGAGGGCCCTCCGGTTGTGGATGCAGTGAAGGACTACCAAATCTTTCAACCCAACAACCCCGCTACTGTCATGTCTTTGGCTGAGAGAGTAAGTGAGGAGCCTATGAATGTAGCGATAAAGCGGATCCCTCAGCTTAGTACTCTTTGTGCTGCTGGGGTTGTAGTGTCCTTCACCGATTTGGGCCCATGCGGCTTGGCACTCATTTTCATCCAAATCTCGTAATCCCCCGGTGTTTTCCTCGTTTCCCGAATCTTCTTCCGAATACAGTCCCACTATTGCTCCGAATTGTGCCATAGAGATGGAGTACATTGTCCCACCACATCGAAATGCAACCCCTTCATTGTCAAATGGGTCACACCTTGAAGTGAAGGTAAAAGTACTATAGAACTCCATGGTGCATTGATGCACCGACCGAAGCCGAGTGGTCAAGGCAACCCTTAGTGGTCCGGTAACCAGGTTGTTGAAACGGTCGAGCTGGTTCACCAAGGTCAATAGGTCCGTGCACGCTTGCCTTGGGTACTCTTCGGGTCTTGTTTGAAGTATTTCGTATCCTTGCCCGAGC